>NC_143212.1:13009832-13312863 GCF_030267445.1 Bombyx mandarina | reverse complement strand
AGTACTTACATTATGTATAAGCAGGTGAGGGGAAAATACTATGGCTTACAGAGGCCATTATCCAACGACAGAGTCTCTTTGCTTAGCAGCATGCAAAACTTTTATCCATTCCTAAATTATTTGCAAAGTATATTTACAAAATATTTGTAAAAGTGACGCGCGAGTACTTTCAAGAAATCGATCTTTTTGATTTAATTAGTGATAGTCACAGCGGAGGGACGGGCTTAATTGATGTATAATACATAGTATGGAATAGAAGACAAGGTCTACATCATCGCGGTCAGGGTCATCCGTGGTTATCGCACCATCTCCTTTGAGGCGGCGGGTGTACTGGCTGGGATGCCGCCTTGGGTTCTGGAAGCGGAGGCGCTCGCCGCTGACTATAAGTGGCGGGCTGACTTTCGTGCCCGGGGCGTGGCGCGTCCCAGCCCCAGTGTGGTCAGAGCGCGGAGGGCCCAATCTCGGCGGTCCGTGCTGGAGTCATGGTCCAGACGGCTGATTGATCCTTCGGCTGGTCGTAGGGCCGTCGAGGCGATTCGCCCGATCCTTGTGGATTGGGTGAATCGTGACAGAGGACGCCTCACTTTCCGGCTCACGCCGGTGCTCACTGGGCATGGTTGCTTCGGTGAGTTCCTGCACCGGATCGGAGCCGAGCCGACGGCAGAGTGCCACCATTGTGGTTGCGACTTGGACACGGCGGAGCACACGCTCGTTGCCTGCCCCGCATGGGAGGGGTGGCGCCGTGTCCTCGTCGCAAAAATAGGAAACGATTTGTCGTTGCCGAGTGTTGTGGCATTGATGCTCGGCGACGACGAGTCGTGGAAGGCGATGCTCGACTTCTGCGAGTGCACCATCTCGCAGAAGGAGGCGGCGGGGCGCGTGAGAGACGCACAATCCCGCCGCCGTCGAGCGGGGGCCAGGGAGGCGGATCTCGCCCAAGCCCTGGCCCTCTAAGTGTTTCGGGTCCCCGCACATGTCGGTCTGGTGACCGGCGATGGGGGCCTAAGAAGACGACGTGCAAGCTGCTCTGCACGCGTTTTACGCAAGAGCATCCGGGTGATGGAAGGCCGGCTATCCTCGACCCACGCTGGTTCTGGTCCAGCGGGGTATTCCGTAGGATAGCTCACTCTAACCGACGCCATCTAGGCGGGCTTCAGATAGCCTGCCGACCGAGAGGGCTGGTGGTCGGGGCGCCGACGACCGCCAGTCTGGCGTCCCGAAGGGGAGGATGATGGGAGAGATGTGTTCCGCACTAAACGCTTCAATTTCCCCCCTTTGCCTCTTCATGAGTTCTGTCTCATGCGATGTTTGGACGTTGGTTGTTGAGCGACAGGAGGTTTTAGTCAGTTCGACTCTGACATACCCCACCCTCCATCCCCAGTGGAGGGCGGAAGTCCGGCGATTTCCTCCACCTTCATATGGTTAAATATGTCAACGTGTAAATCTTTATAAAATCAATGAAAAGGAAACGAAAATTTAATCGAAAAATAAACCCACTTTTGCCCGTTAAATTTCTTCAAGTATTCCTGAACGTTCTTTGCCGAGCGGCAATTAAAGTTCCGAAAGAAATCTTTTGTTCTAGTCAGTCTTGGCCGGTCTCTTTTGTGATTAATGTTATTTTAAGCTTGGAGTTTTATTTTGCGTAAGTTGCCTTTGAATCGTATTTACAATTTTAATACCAAACCAATAAATTATTGTAAACAGCAAATATTATTTCTTGTTACCGTTTGCCCTGATAGCGTGGAAATCACGGACCGTAAAAAAAGAAATAAGTTTTTTTTATTGCATAGATAGGTGGACAAGCTCACAACCCACCTGGTGTTAAGTGGTTACTGGAGCCCATAGACATTTACAACGTAAATGCGCCACCCACCTGAGATATAAGTTGTAAGGTCTCAGTATAGTTGCAACGGCTGCCCCACCCTTCAAGCCGAAACGCGTTACTGCTTCACGGCAGAAATAGGCAGGGCGGTGGTACCTTAGTACCCTGGTTTACATAATAGTTTATATTTACATATAAAAACTGCTCATTCTGTTAACCTATTGAAAACTTATAAAACAAATTCAACAGAAGTATAATAAGGGACGGGCTTGGAACCCACAGGTCCAAAAAAAAACATAAAAGTCTTTTCGAAGTTACACTATCGCGAAATTGTGAAACTAGTTCAGTAAAGGTATTTATATTCAAATTGGTTTTGAACTTTGTAATATATTGAGGTGCCTTTTTTAAATATGTTATACATTGATACGTGAATACTTATTTTTAAATGGATGTAAATAATACATTTATGAGTTATGTCTGCAAAAGAATTTTCTTAACTAATGATTTAATTAGTACCTATTCTAGAATCGATAATTGACTAACGAAACCGCGTAACTTCGAAATCTATTCATAATGTAATGCAAAAATGTTTTTTCGAGTTCTGATTATCTCTTTTATATCAACTTGTTGATTTTACAATAAATTTTTTGCCGTTGTGTTTGGAATATGCATTTGGACAAAAACAAGTTCTGAGGTTTTTGCAAACTCTTCTTAACAGTGAAACTGTATTCTAAATCGGTGGTAAAGATTTGACAATTTTAAAGTAACTCTAAAAACCTACTTAAATAGACAAATGTTTATTTTGATATCTACATAATCGTTCCTTAGACTAATTGATTTCAATTTTGTCGCAGTAGATAATTTCTTGAACATTTTTTTGAAAAATTTATCAATTGCAAGCGCAAGAGAGCTGCCTTCATTACGCGTCAAATAAAATCGTTCGGATAGAAAATTAGAGCACAGTTAACGGTCGAGATCCATTTGGACGAGAGCCAAGTATCTACAGTGAATACGGAGGGCAAATCTGCTGGAAACCGAACCCTAATCCAAAGGGGAACTAAGCCAAACATACTTAGAACACGTCGCATAAATCATATAGCATAAGACATGAAATATATCAAGCAGCCTAAAAATTTTAAAGATAGAGAAGAAAAAATGATTATCTCATAATACGTTCATACAACTTTGAATTAACAATTTGTAACAGTGTGCATGCAGATTTTTTTAAATTGCTTATTTGTGTGGACGAGCTCACAGCCCACCTAGTGTTAAGTGGTTACTGGAGCCCATAGACATCTACAACGTAAATGCGCTACCCACCTTGAGATATAAGTTCTAAGGTCTCAATATAGTAACAACGGCTGCCCCACCCTTCAAACCGAAACGCATTTCTGCTTCACGGCAGAATAGGCAGGTGATGGTACCTACCATACGGACTCACAAGAGGTCCTATCACCAGATAAAGTGTTTAACAAAATTTCAACGTATTTTTTACCATTCCTCCTTCGATAAGCTCTGCTCATTTCTGCTTCTGTTCATTTTTGGATATTCTGGGCCTTTGTCAAATTGTCGATTATCAGACACTCAAACCCAATCCATATCGACTCTGGCAGATCTACCAAACTCATGTCTTAAATCAAGCTGGTTTTCGACGTTATAACACTGTTAATTCATACGACTTAGTACAACTTGGGCTATTGAGAGCTCGGCTGCAACAATACAACGAAGTCAAAACTTCAAGTCACTATTTTCAACTTCTGCTGTTCCACAAAATGAAACCAAATCAGTGTTGAAACTTGTTTCAGTAAAGTATTTATATTTAACTGATTGCAACTCTGAGCGTATTCATGATGATATTTTTAGTTAATAAGACATGATAAATTAAACTGATACAAGAATTAAAGCAAAAAGTTGAAAAATATTTGGCCCATGAAATTTCAAGACATTAGGTCTTAAGATTGCTCTCTCTCATCTCTCGCATCTCAAGATGCTATCCGTGTTCAGCTCCAGTAATCACTTAGCCTCGGATGGACGCTGAGCTTGTCCAACCACCTTGAGAAAAAAAACAAAAAATCTTCTTCGAGCTATTTTCTAACGATTAATTACATTTTTTATAAAAAAGAGACCTTCAGTAAGATGTATCGAATTCATCAGAGCACAAGTTTTACTTTTGAATGAGGTTGGTGAGTAAGTACATACTTAAAACTCTTCGTACATTTCTGCTTTTGTTAAAAGGAAACTTGAAAACTCAGATAATTTCTGACTCAAAAAGGTCACTGTTTCATCAAACGAAATGACTTTCGGATATTTCAAACGAGGGGTATTTTTGCTTACGAAAACGCCTTGCAGACGACATTTCGGCTTTTTGCTTAGAAATAGATCTTACATTAATTGAAAATTGAGAGAGTTTTAAAAAACAAAGTCAGTTTATTTAACGAACTTTTTAAAACTTTTACAGACAAATGATGTTAAATCATAATAATAGTTTTCCGAGGTATTTTAAATGTTGCAATGAAACTTTACCATATATCACATAATTAGAGCATATCAGTTTCGTTCGCATAAATGGCAAAGTTTCGTTTCCTAAATTTTACTGAATCAATATAATTACAAAGAAAGTAATTCTCCTACTTTATTCAATGAAGCTAAAACTTTCATTTAGAATAGAGTGAAGAGTTATTCAAATATTTTTATGGGTCAATCTCATAAATGTGTGAACAAACGACTTTCTCACACAATAATTAAACATAAAACTATATTATGTATATTCAATTGTGGGACATGCATTTTGCATGAGTTTAACTTCTTGACATAATATGTCTATTTTTCAACATTTATAACAATATATTTTTGAGTTTGTGGACCGAAATTTCGCACCTACCGCGATCGATTGATTGTAATTTAAAACATTGCATAGATAAATTAGCATAGTGTTACAAATTTACATGTTATTAATTTATAGTCAATTATTTTAAGTATGTTATTGCTTAAAGTTTTAAATGATAGCATTTTAACTCCCATCTGTTCTAATAATGGTACAAAAATGATGCAGTCCAAAGAGGTAATATACTTATATAATTACAAACGTAACCACTAAGCAAAATGTACAAATTTACGTAATTACTAGGAGTCGGACGTATTGAATGAGTGAGACCACCGTTGATCGCGATCTCTAGTTTATTTCATCAAATCAAAATCACGCCTTAGTTTGATTTTCAATTACAATCACCATACCCGTGAAAACCACACATACATATATAAAAGTAAAGGCATAAAGACAGATATTTAATGTTTGCGTGTTCTCGAACCCGAGTATTGGAGTATTATCAGTGTAATTATGTAATGGAGACAATTTACGATTTTGGCACTGTTACAAAGGGATTAATTAAGTGCCACACGATTATTCAATCGAATACCATTAATGCGGTTAAAGAAACTCTAAATTGAAAACCACGAACTAGATATATAAATCAGTTAACGTGGTGATATATAATAATAACCAGGAGTAATGTAAATTAGTACTCGCATCAAGGAACTTCTGCTGGGCAACCTAACACTTAAATAAATTATTTTGTATTTCATGATGATGGTTTTCGGTTAGTCGGTTAGCCCCTGCATGTATAAACGAATACTCGTGTATTTTGCATAAAGATGTATACTGAACTATATAGGTACTATCTGTCTTATTCTGTACTGTGTATACTTTTTATTTATCCTCTGTATCTCTTCTTTTTTCTCCACCTTATCCCACTAGGTGGGGTCGGCACAGCAAATTTTTCTCTTCCATTCTCTTTTATCATCCGGCATCTTAACACTCACTCCCCTCTCTCATATCGTCATTCACACACTCCATCCATGTCTTCTTCGGTCGACTTCTTCGGTCGACCTCTTCGACCTCTACCTTGCACTACCATTTCCATACATCTCCTAGTCACATGCATCTTCTCTCTACGCATCACATGTCCATACCGCGCTAACCGTCCGCTCTTTAATTTGTTGATTACCGAGGCTACTTTCACACTTCCTCTGATACCTCATTTTTTATCTTGTCCTATCCTCTTTATATCCCTATAAAATAAAGGGCACTTCATTATTTTTGATCCACATATTTAGCTGCTTTAGCCGTAGCGCGTTTTGGTTTCGATAAACTTTATGATAAATGACGGTTAAAACTAGATAGACTAGTGGTTTGTCTATTTCCAAAAAAAATATTAAATTTTTAAAGCGTAATAATCAAGCTTCGGTCATCATCAGCGTCATAGCAGAAAAACTGTCATCACTTTGACTTGTCATTTCGTTGCAGCAGAGATTGATGTAACTCACCAGTTCACGGAATAACCTACCATCAATAATTTCGTGTTCAAAATTTCCTAATCAATTTTATTAGGTGATGAACTTCTGCACCTATTAATTAGAGGCTAATTAGAAGCCGTTTAGTTTCGCAACAACGAACTATTGATCACTCCTCTGAGCTCCAACTACATGTCCAATTAGGAACACGCTTGTAAGTAATTAATTACATACGGACTGTGTAAAGTCGAATATCATTGCTAATATTTCTTAGATTGATTCTAAAATAACCTTAGGTATATTAAGTTGTGTTTTAGAAATACCTTTATACCACCAATAATATCTATGAACCAATTTATGAAACACTTAAAGTCAGAAATGTTCAGAAAACGTAGTCCATTGGCATATTCCTCTGCTGCTTCACCCATCTCAGACTAATTAATAGGGGTTAAAGTATGAAATTGCCGTTCTATTGTAATAGGTACTTCGAATTGACATAGAACCTTCAGGGTTTGAGATTTTTGAGTAAAACTTTTTTCAAATGACCATGAGGTTCTTCTTTGAAAAAATGTGCAAAGTTTGACTATCGGCTTTCAGTTGTTTTTTTTTTAATCAGCTTAGACAAGAAAGATGGATACTTCGAAAATTCGATTTTTGATTTTTGAATACGAGTGAAAAAAAATTCAAATGTTCAGTACAAATCGGCAATTTTTGCAGTTTAATCCCTAATATTATACCAACCACGATGACATTAGCCAGGGGTCTGCCAAAACCAAATATGTGACCATAGAATAAACATAATACAGATATTTTTTTTCCAGTCTTCATTTTGAACCAAACCTATAGACCTTAAAACAAAAAAGTTCAGTGAAAGTATATAGTATAGCATACTATATGTATTATATACCATATTTGTATCTATACTATGTTCATAGAAGGTTCGCTTTGTTGTCTTTTGTGGCTGTTTGTCATGTTCCTTTTGATAAATGTAATAGGATTTTCATAGCAATCAATGTACATACTAATATAATTACCTAATACTTTATGACAAATGATTCTATCGGATTAAAGCATTTTGTGTAAAATTAGGATACAGATACAAATGAAACTTAAATCATAATCAATCTTGCGATCATTGCTTATTATGATTTTAGATTTACTAGATATTTTATTTATTAATTTCGCATACTATCACTAGGTGTGCGACAAATTTATTTTTTCTCTCTTTTATACACAAAGAGAGTAAAATTGTACAACTTTCATTTGAAAAACTCCAAACTAAAGCGCACACAGTCTGCGCTTAAACGAAAAACTCCGCAACGAGTTTCGAAACAAGGACACAGTAATACGGAGAAGCTTAAAATTTTCACATATCCCGACCAGCATTTCGCGCGTCACGAGAAAATATCAACTCAAATAAAATGTTCAAATGGGAATTAATGTGCAGACCGACCACGGAAAGAACAAAGGATTATACGTATCAAACTACTATTAACAAATGTGTAAACAGAACGCCTAACTTTATTTGGCTAAAATTATAATTGAAACTATTCTTTTTTAATACATTTGATATGCATGCATTTAATACATTTGATATGAATCAACTTGATATGCATTTATGTATATGTGTAACCAAGCCTTCGAATGTGAAGAACTTGATTGCTCAAATCGACAATGGAGTCTCATATAACGGGAAAGAATTAAATTAAATAGATTACGAAATAAATCATAGAACGAGCAAATAACCAGGTTTAGCATATGATACACCCAATAGCCGATTCTTCATAATATATTATTATAATACATAGCTGATTTATTAACTCATGCTCACGATATAAGTTTTTACTTCAGCAAGCTATGTATTAGCCAAAAATGCGTGTTTTTTTTATATTTTAAATCACCATTTATTATTAATCTAGTTCATTGAACAAGCTTCTGGCCCTCTTTCAGACATAAAGTTGTATTACAGTTGTCCAATTTTTCAAATAGAACGCATAACCGATTCGCAGCCTACCGCTGCGTTTTTGAAATAAATGCAACCATATTAGTTTTTATTTGTGAATCACATTTGAAAATTCCGAATTTATAATGTTATAATTTTTTTCATGCCGTATTTGAAAACAGTTACCCATAGGAGAAGTGAAAAAATATATAATTCTTAGCGTAGCTAGTAGAGTCAGAACATCATAATAAATAATTCAGTGATTACATAATCTTTTTTAAATTTCTTATCTATAAGTTAAATGTACTATGAATATATTCAAATTTCAAATTCAAATTCAAATTCAAAATCATTTATTTCAACTTGGATGCCATCAAAAACACACTTGTTGAATGTCAAAATGTAAAAGAAAATGCTAACTCTACCACCGGTTCCAAAAAAAGCCACAGTCCTGAGAAGAACCGGCGAAACAAACTCAGCGGGTTTTTTTTTTTTTTTTTGTATTTTCTCAACTATTTTCTTTTTTTTTTTTTAAACAAGAAAACATATTACAGTATACGATAAAACAAGTCAAAAAAATACAATTCAAATAAATAATAATAATAATGAAAAATGAAAAGGCCAGGAGCGAACGCCTCATTCCCACGTAGTGCCATCTAGTAAAAAATCCTTAACTTTATAATATGCCTGTTTGCACAAACGTTCCTTGACAGTTTTCTTAAATTTATGAACAGGTAGTAGTTGAACGTTTTGTGGGATCTTGTTGAAAAGTTGTACACCCAGCCCCCTGAAAGAGTTGCTTATTTTCTTAATTCGAGCCGCCGGCAACGCAAGCCTATGTTTGTTCCTAGTGTTCACATTATGCAAATCGCAGACTCTGGGGAATTCTACAATGTTTTTACAATGTAACTATAGTAACAATAGTAACTAAGAGTTGAAACGTGTTTGAACAAAGTACGGTTTACTTTCAAATATGGAAGCAAACGCGTTCATATCGAGAATATTCAGTTCTAATAACATCAGGTTAAATCTTGTGATATAAGCCGTTCTCTAAACCAGCATTCCGAGAGCAATTTCTAGTGGCTTAAATATTTCTAAGCTTTCAAAGCCGCATTGGTTCTCGAGGTGAGTAAATCTACTCGATAAAACCGGCAGCGAAGTAAGCCTTCAATCTAATGTCAAATTTAAATCGTATTCCGTAAAATAGTTGAACAGCGAGACTTTTAATCAATAAATTTTTATAGCAAATATTTATATCATCATAAGTATACCTATATCATGGAAAGTTCATATTATAATCATAGATAACCACTCTTCATAGATTTCGACATTGCCGGTGATTTTTTCTCGTTTAAAAAGGACGGCGTTGTTGAACGTTTTAGGCAGCATCTTGACTCTGGTCTTGTGAGTCCGCGCGGGCAAGTACCACCACCCTGCCTATTTCTGCCGTGAAGCAGTAATGCGTTTCTGCGTTTCGGTTTGAAGGGTGGGGCAGCCGTTGTAACTATACTTGAGACCTTAAAACTTATATCTCAAGGTGGGTGGCGCATATATTTATACGTTGTAGATGTCTATGGGCCCCAGTAACCACTTAACACCAGGTGGTGTAGCACTTCGTCCACCCATCTGAGCAATAAAAAGAAAGAAAAAAGAAAAAAGTTTTCAAGGTTTACTTATTGTTTGTTGGGTGGAACTGAAGTGAGTACATTATTATTGTATTTCTATTACCTCTGTGTCAGAGGAACTTGCAACCCATCTAATGAGAAGCGGTTACAGCCTCCCATAGACACAAGGACAGGAGCTATCTTTATCGCCTTTTTTACCTTCGCTAATTTATATATCTTATATCTATATATATAAAAATGAATTGCTGTTCGTTAGCCTCGCTAAAACTCGGGAACGGCTAGACCGATTTGGCTAATTTTGGTCTTGAATTATTTGTGGAAATCCAGAGAAGGTTTAAAAGGTAAAGAAGATAGAAAAGATAAATATGAAAATGCTCGTAATTAAACAAATTTAACAATTTTGTTTTTCCTTTGATGTGTCCCCCGTCGGACGGATTCCTTTTGTTTGTTTTAAGTTTATTTTATACAAAAGTTAGATCTTTTATTTATCGATTGAGGCACTACGAAGTCTGCCGGGTCAGCTAGTATAAAATATATTCTAATATTCTCAAAAGTAAGCTTAATTTCAAACTTGTTATTCAACGGAACTAAATGTCGAAAACGAAGTGCCTAAAACACACAACAAAATCACTGTTTAACATTACCTCCGAAGTTTTTGCACAGATGTGTCACTAGTGAAAGTACTCTCACATGTCTCGTACAGACGCCAGAGTAATTTATGAGCAGTTTCCCGTGACTCTGTACCATTGTTTGTGCTGACAGCGATGAATTTACTGCTGTCGCAAAAAAACGACTGAGCTTACAAAGAAAAATAGGTTTTATAGCTAGCTATTCGACCCACTTTAAGTATTTACCAACAAACGTAATTTGAACTGAGCAATAGAATCGAGAATAGAGACAGTTCGTAGACTACTTCGCGGTATAAAGAATGGTCAACGTGTTTCGATTTGAAGGAACTTTTGTACCAAAGCGATCACCATTTGACTTGTGAATCATTTGATATATGGCGTTACGTGAGCTCATTTAATCATCTTAGCCCATAATAACGCGTATGAATATTCGTAACGGTATTGATGTTGTGGTGTCCAAATACCACAGTAATTGTGTAACACCAATTGGGCAGTGATTTCGTCTACCCAACTAACTTTTACTGGTGGTAGGAACTCTTGTGAGTCCTCGGGTAGGTACCATCACCCTGCCTATTTCTGTCGTGAAGCAGTAATGCGTTTCGGTTTGAAGGGTGGCGTAGCCGTTGTAAATTTACTGAGATCTTAGAACTTATATCTCAAGGTGGGTGGCGCATTTACGTTGTAGATGTCTATAGGCTCCAGTAACCACTTAACACCAGGTGTGCTGTGAGCTCGTCCAACCGTCTAAGAAATAAAAAATAAAAAATTAAAATACTATTCGTTTGACGTTTTCAATTATTAGCAAATCGGGTCACACTTTTTTAAATAATATTAAGAGATAAGGAGATACTATCAGCGGTAATGATGTTTCACTCCGTTTAACATTCGAATTAATTATATGAAAGTATGTACTTTTACAGGCGCCAACTAGATACTTTTTTAATTCTTTATTACAACTAGATACTTTTTTAATTCTTTAATTTTTAATTCTTTTATTATTTCAAAAATATCAAAATTCATCTTGTCATTGTTTCGTGATCTATACGTTGATGAAAAATCTCTCTGTTCGATTGTTTGACATACAAAGACATATAAAGGTGATTTGGCAATTGATACATTTAATGTTATTAACATGATCTTAATCTATACTAATATTATAAAGCTGAAGAGTTTGTTTGTTTGAACGCGCTAATCTGAGAAATTACTAGTCCGATTTGAAAATTTCCTTCAGTGTCAGGTAGCCCATTTATCGAGGTATTATTGTTTATTTATAGACTATATAACATCACGCTAAGACCAATGCAAGCGGAGCACCAATAAATAATGTTTCAAAACCGGGGTTTTTTCCCTTTTGAGAGCTTCCGCTGTGTGCGCTGCGGAAACGGTTAAAGTTTCGCTAAAATAATGTATGAATTATTAGAATCAGTTCAAGCATTCTCGAGAAATCGGTGAACATACATTGTTAAAAAATGGTGGTTGAATTGATAGCCTCCTCTTTTGAATTCGGTTATAAAGCGTGATTTCGGTACATTAAATAGCTCCTTAACTATTATTCAAAAATATTTTCACTTTCTACCTAAATGAAGTCGCGTGTAAAATTTTGTGTTATGCCAAAGTAACTATTCCACGCGGATAAAGTCGCGGGCAAAAGCTAGTACGATATACATTTCATATTTATTAATTTAAAAACGCATTTTTTTACAGTCTGTAAGGTTTAACGACGAAGGAAAGATCTTCCACCGAACGGGTGATATTGCTTGGTAGACCGACACAGTCCGAATATTGTTGTTCGGAACTTATACATATGCAAGCTTAACTTGAAAATGTCGTGGGCGAGATTCAGGCATCTGTCAAATATCTTTCATTGTATGATGATGGCTACCCGCCTCAACTCTACTTATTTCAAATGTAAATCAGTTTTGTAATATTATTTAATAAACTCTTAAAACATGAAGAAATAATTTCTATTACAAAAACCGAAAAATTTTGTAATACACACAGACATTAGGTAACACGCTACAAACCAGTTCAAGCTCCATTTCCAAGTGTCATCAATAAATGTTGATTTATATTATTATGTAATAAAAGTATAGTATAGGCATCAACAAAGCTTTTGTTAGTAGGCCAAACTATCCCTTTTGGCGGGCTTCCAAGATGCGAGGTCGACTGAATTGTCACCGATAAAAGTTATTATCCGGACCCGACTCGGTCGAGTTTCCCTAAAAACCACAGCTGGTAACACCCTACTTTTTGTCTATGAACAAATTTCAAAAAACATTTCCTAAAATGTCAATTGGTACATTGACATAATCTTTTTCACCTTAGTGAACTGTACTTATACAGTTTTGATAATCTGTTTTTCATATTCTTGATAATCTTGGCATTACATTCGACAATTCCTTTGCTCATACACCATTATAAGTAATAACACTTTGTGTTAACTTATGACTATCTCATACATTTATTTACAAGCGGTAACGCCAATAATTTCTACCTTACCTATTACCCCTGATTCGATATGAATAGGATGTTTTTTAAGCAAATAACAAAAAATATAAATAACAGAGTTGCGCATAACGTTTTATGACCTCACTTCCATTAATGCACTACTCAACCACTCTTCTTTATGCCGTTATAAAATATTATTATAATTCCCATGTCATTATTTTCTTCGCAAAATGTTTTTCTTATAATGTAATATACTGGTAAAATATAAATAATAAAGAATAAAACCTTTATGATTCTCATGTTCCTGTAGGTAGTAATTAAGGTTTGAATTTAACATCCAGACAGATAATACGGTACCATATAAATCTGTTAGTTATGTAAGTAGTTAGAACTAACATACCATAGCGGACAAGCATCTAAATCCAACCAAACTTATTATTTAATTCACTGAAACTTCTGTAGGTGATTTGTTGTTACCAACAAAATTTACTGGTCGAAATCTCCAGGAGGCCTCGACACTATGAAACCTCAACTCAACATTTGCTATAAAACAGGCCGTATCATTAGCTGTAGGCATTATCTATTCAATTGTAAAACGCTAAAAGCTTACAAAAAACCTACAGCGTTTTCAAAGAACATCATAATTTATTAAAATATAATCTAATATATAATTATTCGAATATACATGTTAAATTTTTATTCGGAAAGAATGCAACACTTTGTATTTTTCCGGGATAAAGAGTTGGGTCTTGTCTCAGTCTTTTTGTCCATAAGCTGCAAGTCGGTTTGTGTTTATTGGTACGTAAAATCACGAATCAGTGAACACACTATCGCATTTCTTTTAGCAGATACACCCAACGTCGCCGGTTCAAGTCATCTACCAGGGAGCATCCAGGTTGAAAACTATTTTGTTCGAAACAGCTTTCAAATAAGAAAGAATGTAACACTTTGTATTTTTCCGGGATAAAGAGTTGGGTCTTGTCTCAGTCTTTTTGTCCATAAGCTGCAAGTCGGTTTGTGTTTATTGGTACGTAAAATCACGAATCAGCGAACACACTATCGCATTTCTTTTAGCAGATACACCCAACGTCGCCGGTTCAAGTCATCTACCAGGGAGCATCCAGGTTGAAAACTATTTTGTTCGAAACAGCTTTCAAATAAGAAAGAATGCAACACTTTGTATTTTTCAGGGATAAAGAGTTGGGTCTTGTCTCAGTCTTTTTGTCCATAAGCTGCAAGTCGGTTTGTGTTTATTGGTACGTAAAATCACGAATCAGCGAACACACTATCGCATTTCTTTTAGCAGATACACCCAACGTCGCCGGTTCAAGTCATCTACCAGGGAGCATCCAGGTTGAAAACTATTTTGTTCGAAACAGCTTTCAAATAAGAAAGAATGCAACACTTTGTATTTTTCAGGGATAAAGAGTTGGGTCTTGTCTCAGTCTTTTTGTCCATAAGCTGCAAGTCGGTTTGTGTTTATTGGTACGTAAAATCACGAATCAGCGAACACACTATCGCATTTCTTTTAGCAGATACACCCAACGTCGCCGGTTCAAGTCATCTACCAGGGAGCATCCAGGTTGAAAACTATTTTGTTCGAAACAGCTTTCAAATAAGAAAGAATGCAACACTTTGTATTTTTCCGGGATAAAGAGTTGGGTCTTGTCTCAGTCTTTTTGTCCATAAGCTGCAAGTCGGTTTGTGTTTATTGGTACGTAAAATCACGAATCAGCGAACACACTATCGCATTTCTTTTAGCAGATACACCCAACGTCGCCGGTTCAAGTCATCTACCAGGGAGCATCCAGATTGAAAACTATTTTGTTCGAAACAGCTTTCAAATCTATTCACCCATTTTTGCCCCTAACAAACAAACCAAACAAAAAAAAGCTATCATATTTTTTTTTACATTCAATGTCCTATATAGAACAAAGTGTTATTCCGTTTAGTGTCTGATTTAGTAAAATTTGCTGATACAATACTCAGAAAACGTTTTAAAGCGAATATTTTAGTCGCCTTTTTTGACACCAGCCAAGTAACGAAGTAGAACTATCCTAAGTACTATATATCCAATAAATAAAATTACATTACCAATAAATAAAAAATAACGAATGTTTGTGATAAATTATACTTATGGTAATAAATTTCTACTTGCCTTTTTGCCTTGGTGAATCAATAATAGTAATATCCTAACTATTTTCTTGGATTTTTCGAAAAACTATTTGTATTGGTGTGTTGAAGTTTTTCAACGAAATTCTATATCAAAAAATTGTTTGCCCGACTGTATTCCGACGATATCAATCGAATGAAATTCATACCACATCGCCTCGTTCCCAGAGTAATGATATAAATGTCAAATTTGGTGGAGGCAACATCGTTTAAAAATGTTTCTCGCAAAGCTAAGATGTCCCGTCGCGACGACATTTCAGAGATTGCTTGAGCCGTCGATGCGTACAAACTTTGTGATCCGGAAGATTGTTGGTTTTCGCTTCGGGCACATTCGTGTCATAAAATCAGTCGTGAATAAAAATGAAAAATTATAAATGTAAAATATTTTTTGTATCTTTATAAAATACAATGTATTTCCACAATAACTCTTACGTACTATTTGATCTTGGTTAAACTTGTTAAGCTTTACGCTTTGCTTTTTTCGTCACTCATTAATTCTAAAAAATGATCCAAACTTGAATATAAGTCTCGATCGTCACGATTTATCCTAGACCTTCAGTTGTAACGTAGTGTATTTAAAAAAAAACCTACAGTTGCGAGCAAAACTTACGATCTGAAGATTCCAGGCGCAAGCAATGCACTACAAAGAAAACACATCCTTTTAATAATTAAATATTAATTTTAGATTTACCGTAGAGACTGTATTCCCTTTAGCTGTCCAGTTGAACAGAAATAAATATTTACAAAATAATGTATCAAGAAAAATAAATCAATTAATGGTAAAAGTAATTTTAAGGACCGAAGATTTCAGATTTTTCCTACTTGCTGGAAGGACAAACTTAACTTAGACGAAAAAAATATCTTCCAAACGTTTTTTACATAATAGTCAATGTTTTATATACGAACGTAACTGTATAAATTTCAAATATATATTTATGTGCGTCAAATATACAAATATTCTATCTTGGACCTTTAACTGTTACGAAGCTCACAATATGCCGTAATTAAGCTGGTCTAAATCGATTTTCAAGACCAAATAAGATTTAGTTTATTTTAATTATTCCGATAGAAATTGTAAAGTAATTTCAACAATATCCCCCATTTTGCCGAACAATCACAGTAAGCCAGTTCTATTATTCCTCTCGGTTCAGTTAATTGAGTATTACGACACTCGAAGCGATTAAGCGGTATTCAAAATTTAATTGGAGCAGAATCCATTTGCTTTAAAAAAATAAGAATTATTAATAGTTTTGAATACGTGTTGTTCAGAAAAGTGGTTTAACAAAAAAATAAGCTTTCAAAATACGAACAATCTGAGAATATCGTATCGCACCACTGCTGTTCGCAATTTTTTTTTATTGCTTGGTTGGGTGGTCGAGCTCACAGCACATCTGATATTAAGTGGTTACTGAAGACCATAGACATCTACAACGTAAATGCCGCCAACCACCTTGAGATATGAGTTCTAAAGTCTAGGTATAGTTACAAATGGTCGAGGAAGTCAATTTGCTGAAATACATCTAACTTATCTAAAAAGGCGTCTAATTCAATCAGAAATACGAACAAAGTAGCTTATAGTGTTTACGTGATCAAAGACGTAATAGGGCTACATACTAATGAAATCTCCGGCGTTCACATCAATCAATCGGGGTTTCTTAATGCGGACGGCATTGCCACTTTGTCTCAAACACCCGACCCTCCTTGATTAATTTAAAAAGCTCTTGGGACTAGTTAATGGACTTACTTGTTTTACTTAGCCTCTCCTTGGTCTGTTTACGGTTTTTTGTTTTAGTTCGCTAAAAGTTTTTAAAAGCTCCTTCAAGAGCTTTGTTGATTTTTTAAGCTTTTTTTATACAGACACAAGCTAACGGGCTCACGGTTCGCTTATGTCCATGTGGTTATGGGAATCCATGGAAAAATAAAACATTAATTGGAGCACTGCTATAATTGCATACTTTTATACAATTTTTACTGGTAGGACATTTTGTAAGCTTGCACGGGTAATCCACCATCTTGTCTATATATGGCGTGAAGCAGTAATGAGTTTCAGATTGAAAGAGCCATACTATGTACAAAGCAGAGATTTATAACTCGTGTCTCAAGGTGGGTAATTGTGGGTAATGGGTAACATTTACATCTGGTGGACCGTAACCTTATCCACCCATCTAAGCAATAAAAAAACCATTCCATTCGTTCGTAACACATTTAAAATCAATAAGAAAACAGAAGGATTAAAGAATTTACGTGTCGCTTCTGTATATTTATGTAGTAACGTTAGCAATAGAGCATTTTTATTGAAAAAGTATCAATAATCACGAGTCACGTACATTCCTCTGAATTGGTACGTGATCAGATTAAGCACGGGCGGACTGCAGACCTACTCTTTGTTATATAAGAGCGTACTCGGCGCGCGTACAAATGTACGCATCGATTTCATCAAAGCAGAGTCCCCCAGTGAAATGTTCGTATGACAAGATCGCTCAAGAGATTTTCGATTGGAAATTCCTATTGTGAATTTATTGTTCTTGTTTGTACCGTTACTGACGTATTCTCATTCGATTGTCTCTTCGAATAGAAGGAAATAATCGGTTTTTAAGCATTTGATTTTGGAGCATCTATGGCTCAATCATGAAAACCCTCAGTGAAAACATATATACGTATTTACGATAATAGGTACGATTTTTGTATAGAAAATACATAACAATTTATATGATGAATAAAATAATGTCCGTATTTTTTATATTTGTATCAAAAGAAGGATGCACTGTCGGCCGCACGGGTAGGTGGATACCATCTTGTTTATGTCTTTCGCGAAGTATTTAATACTAGTTTAAATGACATGACTATAACACAAATTAAACTACAGTCTCATATCAAGATATCGCATCCTTTAATCAACGACAACAAAGATGTTCTAAATATTATTTTAAATGCGTAATCAAATTTAAAGACTAACAGAATTTACACAAGTGTCCAGATTTCCAAATTTACCACACAACAACTATTTTACAAAAAAACTTGGCCTAAATTAACGTAGAAACCAGCCAACCAACGTAGAAGCCAGACTACCAATGATTAACTTAACCACAGCATCTATATCAACTTCATAACCAACAATATATCAAAGTAAGATTACAGACTTGATCAACGCAAACAGTGGCTACGAACGGAGGGATCCAACTACACATGAAACCACAAAACCGCAGCCGGATTACCTGACAAACGTGTCAACGAATCCTACCAAAGTTCATCATTCTAGTAATGTGGGAAACTCAGTTTCATAAGCTTATTTTTTTTTTCAAGCACTTCTTCATTTGTTAAAAAAGCGTGTTCCAATTTGATTTCGTGCCCGTTTTAATTATCGAATCATGAAGATGTCTTAAATACGAAAATATTATGATTATTTCGCCATAAAAAAATTGTATTTAATCTGGGTCGTAAAAACTGGAGCAAATTTATTTTAATGAATGTTTTTTAACACAATTTACAATTTTACTACCTTTAAACTTAAAGTCACACTAAAAACGTAATGTGATATGACGATGATGACATTAATGGGTTTCATGTGTTTCTTCTATATTTGATACAATATTTACTTCAACCAGATATGAATTGACTCATTTTGTGAATTACTGGAAAAATAATTGAAGCTTCAGTGCGAACGCCCACAGATTTTCCAGTAAAAATCCTCGAAAAGAAATTTACATTTTGAGTGTGACCGCAATCAGAAACAGAATTATAGATCTGACATTTCGATAATTTATTTTCATCCTCGGCAACGGATTTGGGAAAAGGAATCCAAGTGTCAAATTTAACGTTGCATAATTGACAGGGTGAAAGAAAGACTTTTGAAAATTATTGTTTTATAAGAATAAAACAACAAAAATGAGGATATTTTACTTCGGTTACATTTTAATCGCTAATCATAATATATGCCTCACTTTTTTGGGAATTTAGGGATTATTTATATTACTTAAACATTTAAATCTCTTATCCATAGTTCATGCCGAATGCTCTACAGTCGTTCTTAACATTTGTAGTACCACTATTACAGTCTCATTTTTAAAAACCCAATAACCTTCTAGTGATTATATTTTCTTGTCGGTGAAATAGTAGGATATATTTATTATAAATAAGAAGTTTTTGTTATATTTAATGGATTAATTGTCCAAGCGTATATGACCCATTTCAAATCTTAAACAGTGGGAAAAACTCTTTACAAATTTTCACCACGACGGTGCGCTGGTTCTATATTTTGGAAGTTTCTGCGGGGGCGAGTATCGCTAAAAGATGAACAAAAAGAGGGGCAGGCCGAAGCTAGATTATGAGAAGTAGACGTACCTGCCAATCCCATCGCTGGCTTCTTACAGGCTGCAGAATACAACGAACGAGATTGCTGGACGACGCGTAATGGCGGCAGCCGGCGTGACGACTTGACGGCACTCTTCTAAATTGTTTGTTCACAAAACTGGTATACCACTCGCGCAACGACGAATATGATCGTCAATAAGAGTTCGTAATTAAAGTAGTAAAAGTCCATCAAAATATTTAGCCGCCTCCGCGCATCATGAAACATGATTTTTTTTTTTATTGCTTAGATGGGTGGACGAGCTCACAGCCCTCCTGGTGTTAAGTGGTTACTGGAGCCCATAGACATCTACAATGTAAATGCGCCACTCACCTTGAGATATAAGTTCTAAGGTCTCAGTATAGTTACAACGGCTGCCCCACCCTTCAAACCGAAACGCATTACTGCTTCACGGCAGAAATAGGCGGGGTGGTGGTACCTACCCGTGCGGACTTACAAGAGGTCCTACCACCAGTGAAGATCTAAGTCTTAATTTATGGTACAACAGCTACACGGGTGGTTCAAACAGAAACGCATTGCTGCTTCATGGCAAAAATAGACAGGGCGATGGTACCTACTTATCCGTACAGGCTCACAACGTGCCCTACTACCGGTGTTATGAAAAATAGATACAGTTCTAGCAATAACAAAAAAGGCGCAAGAAACTTGCTAGTTGAAGAAACTTGCTAGAATATGCCTACTCAACAACCTTACGGCATTGTAATTAAACATTTTGTCTAAATTGAGAATACGTTACAAAAACAAACAAAATTCAACAAACTCGTTAAACAATTCTCGAACAGCATGGAATCAGAAACTTGTTCCTGTTTCGTCTCCGTATGTGTATATAAAGAAGGTATATAACACAAAAGCCCGGGCGGGCGTGCAAACACATCGTTTGTCTACATCCAAAAACATATATTAACTGGAACCCATCTGCTTATGAGAATTACGACCTGTAAATTAATATATCGTCTGTGAAGCAAGATATTAAGGCTTTTGTATTCTGTATTTATTGAGGTTTTCTTAATGTTTTGGACATCTATACTAATATTATAAAGAGGAATGATTTGTTTGTTTGTATTGAATAGAACCGATTTGAAAAATTCTTTCACTGTTTGGAAGCGACACTATTCCCGAGTGGTATAGGTTATAATATTATTTGAAAAAATTAGGGATCCTTACTAAAACTCCAATAATGTAACCCAAGGTGTAAAAAAATGACCTAAAATATTCTTTACATCACGTGCCGACCCGAGCGGAGTCGGAGCAGGCCGGTAGTTAAAAATAAGTTGATTCGACGAATTCTCACAAATTTTCAACGATACAGGTAATATACCTATTTTTCAAAGTTGTCTTATTTTTTGAAAAAAACAAACAATTTGGCTCATGTTTTTATTATTTTACATTTCAATTGTTGCCTCGTGTACTCAAGCTAATTAATAATGTCGAAGCTTATATACGACAAAAATATTTTTTACAGCTAAATAGCACGCGTCCCTGTAGACAACAGAAGCGCGCGAGCGAGGCAAGCTTATGTAAATGTAATTATTTTTATCACCGGCAATGTGCGTTACTTTGATAAAGAATATTAACCTTACATTTATTTATAAATTACTTGAGTCACTGGGATTTTACTCAACAGTTGCCATTTAATTTTCACGATTAGTTTACCGCAGAATGAAAAGAGTTGTTAGGTACTTTAAAAATCTAGTTTTTGTAACTATCGAAGGTGTTTTTTTTTTAATTTTATGGCCCTTGTAGGCTAACTAGCTCACCAGATGGTGAGTAGTTACCGTCCCCCATGGACTTAAAATGCCAAGGGCAGAGCCAAGTCGCTGCCTACCATTAAGTACTCTCCACAAGCCTCATTTGAAGAAGGACATGTCAAAGCGCGCGGGAAGCTGTGGACAAGGAGTGGTTACCGTTACTTGTATACATCAACAATACTATAGGCAGATTCAAGCCACCACCTACTTTTTTAGTAGATTATTTACTTTTGTCGAAACGCCATTAACTACAGCAACGCACATGCCAAAAAGATCTCCTTCTCTCTGCATCTCGGGAGTTCCTGGATAGCGATGGTTCGTTCCATTAGCATATCTTCGGTTCATGTCTTTCTATCTTCGATTCTCAGCCGAACTTGAATTCACGGACGCTCTATATACCAAAATGACAATCTACATTTTTAGCTTGATTCTTTTTCGAATTTTTAATATTTCTTTCATACGGCGATCGTAGTTCGAACTATGCATTATACGTAATATGAGTTTACCTCATTTTACTCTTCGTAATTCTCCTGGGCTTCATTTCCAACTGTTTCCTACATCGTGGTCTTGTATTCTGAGTGTTCCATGAATTAAACATCGAAAATTCATTTCTGTTCTTCATTAACTGCTACCGCTGCCGCCTTCGCAGCGGCTTCGCATCGGGATTCAGGAATCATACAGTAATTAATCTGTATTGTTATCTGCTGTCTTCGATGTCTTTAAGCTTAAAATTTTTACTCGTAACCCTAGAAGGGTACTAGGTATGCTAAAACTAGGTCCTGATCCAAACACTTATCAATGTCCGGCAGCCTACTAAATTAAACCATGAACGCGTTATTTTAGTATTACCCTAGCGAAATATAGAAGCCGTTCTCTATAATTTCCGGTATCAGCTTCATGGTTTTGTTTGGAATAACATCAAAACGGAAACGATAAAGACTTTCTTTAAAATTCCAAATCCTAATCAACCCCTTCATTAAAAGTGGTACCACTTTTAATCGCAATGAATAGCTTCAATATCAACTCCATACCAAAATAGTGTAATTTAAAACGCAGTAAGTCTCACGTAATTAAGAAATAAATTACTATAGTTTTTTTATAAGTGAAACGAACGTTTCAACAAAAACAGAAGCTGTTCTTGTAATACATAATAGTTTTTACATTGCCCCGGAAGCGAAATCGCAGCGCGGTGAAGCATCAACATACATAATATAATTGGATTGGCGGTAATTTGATGAGCAATTTAATTACGCCGGCGCTCCCGTTCGTGCTACCTATAATGTTATTTAGTTAACATTGTTTTCTGTCTATTCCAGGTGACCCCGACGAACATGGACTACCCACGGACAAGAATAAAGGCTGCGACACCAACCTTTATCTCTATCACGTAAGTTTTTATATAAAATTACGTAATTACTTTAGGACATGTGTATAACAGCACGCAAAGGCTCACAGTCCAGTCAGTACCTTTCTAAGGGGAAGAAGTTTTGAATTACTATTTAGATGGTGGACGGACTGTTTTATAATTTAATTGCTTTTTTTATTGCTTATGTGAGTGGACGAGCTCATAGCCCACCTAGCGTTAAGTGGTTACTGGAGCCCATAGACATCTACGACGTAAATGCGCCACTGGTGGTAGGACCTCTTGTGAGTCCGCACGGGTAGGTACCATCACCCCGCTTATTTCTGCCGTGAATCAATAATGCGTTTCGGTTTGAAGGGCGGGGCAGCCGTTGTAACTATACTGAGACCTTAGAACTCATGTCTCAAGGTGGGTGGCGGCATTTACGTTGTAGATGTCTATGGGCTCCAGTAACCACTTAACACCAGGTGGGCTGTGAGCTCGTCCACCCATCTAAGCAATAAAAAATAAAAAACCCACCTTGAATTGATATTTAGACCTTTATACCTCCAATAACTTCTAAGCACCAGTTAGATCATGAGCTCTTTCATTAATCGAGTTCAGTAAATACATAGATTATCTTTGTGAATTAATATTGCTTTATGTATCTGGCCTTCGCTATCGTAACTAAATAAAATGTAACACAAAATGAAATTTTAATTCTAAACATAATTTTTCAAGCCCAACGAAATGTTATTATAATTAATTGCTTTCGGGTGATACATGAACGAACAAATACAAATACAACCAAACATAGTTTTAGTGACTACCCTCAATTGACACACTTCCGTTGCAGTTACAAAGTATCGATTCACTAATATGTATTATATGTTCAACACAACCTAAATGTATCTACTACTCATATCTACTCAGTTCTAATGTAAAGATAACATCGTTAATTCTATTTCCTTTGTCCGCACACCGTGAAGTTTGTTGCGTAAACCATTACACAAAAAATTTAAACTGTTATTTTTTTGTGTGGGAAAATTAACTCACAGCCAATTGTCATAAATAATAAAGCAAACCACCGACTTTCGATGTACATTCGCATCGAAATGAAGGCGAATTCTACATTGTATTATATTTTTATTACGGTTGTCCTACTGTCCAAGTATGTACTCGTAAGCATCAATATTTTATGCCAGAAATGGGTAAGATACCTACAGTCCAATCTCAAAATTTGGTCTACCACCACCAGAATTGTACTCAATTTAACTAACAAACATTACTCGTATATCAAACCGAAAAATCAACATTGAAATCATTTTACGTTATTGGGTAATCTGATACCCGACACTATCATCTACAACACTCTTCTCTGTTCTGTTTTATCAAGGAAGCCAAAATAGGCAGCACTGGAGTCCATTTACTTTAGAAATTTAATTCAAGCGATGAAACCGGAAAATTCAAGCATATTTCCACTAACGTACTATGCATAATATTTTAATAAAATTAATTCGTTTTCTAAGGTTAAAGTAAGAATGGTTTTGAATAATTTTCAAGGTCTGCTATGAACCCTATTTCGAGGGAGTGTCGTAAAAGTCTCGTGCAAATTATGGCAACAATTTGTAAACGATGTTTATTTTACACGGAGGAGCCACTAAGGCTGAACAGAGATATTTACTTGTTAAATAATATGCGCACGACGTGAAAGAAGACGATACCGCTAAGTTTTATTAAGGTTGGGTCGTTACAATTAAGACCATGATCTCATGATTTAGAGGAGGCAGCTTTCACACTGTGTTGTCTATGGACTCTAGTAGTCGGTTAATTCCAGTAGACCAAAATAAAGTTCGATGTTTGATATTTTAGTCATTTTAGTCGCTGTTTTCAGCGGATATTTGCATGTTTTCACATAATTATAAAACTCGACATTAATTTTTTTTAGCAAGCTTTAAAATACCTAAACAACTTAAGTAACAGAATCTGACTTCATTGTACTCTAAAATATTGTATTAAAAACAAATCTAGTTAAATAATAGCCTTAAAGAGAATGAGACCTTATTTGAAAGCATTTGAATTGTAAGTTTTGTTGTGAAAAACACTTATTTGGTTTCATATGGTCTAATGAATTCTTTTTTTAAAAATAACAAGGTCTAATGTTTTTTTTGGAGTTTACTCCTTTAGAATCGATTTACATATATAGGCCCGGGGTATGAAAATTATGGGGACCAAAATCGTACTAGCATGTCACACGAAATGCGTTATGCGCCTAGCATGTCACACGAAATGCTTTATGCGCCTGATTGGCTCCTGATTGCGTGATGCGTGCGCGCGCCAATCAGGAGCCAACGCGCGGCCGCGTTATCGCAGGTGACGCCGGGCTGCTGCGCCGGCAGTCCGCCACAAAGCCTCGTACTGATCGCGCGTTTCTCTCATTATTGTATTTTCATATATTTGTTAGTCGTTTGTTTTGTGTCTCGTTAATTTGTTAATAATCTGTTGTGTATCGTGTTGTCGTAATATAGAACTATTTCTCGTATTGTTTCGTTTAATTTTTTATATCCAGTAAACTCCAGTCGTGCGTCGGAGCGGACACACACACTTTTTTTTTTTTTAAATAACAAGAAAATGAGTTGATGACTGCCGGCATGATATTGTAGACAGTATACATGTACAGTAGACATGATATGCGTGTCTACAGTTCAATTGGTTTGCAATCTTGCTTGTCGAAGAAATGTCTCAGTACCTAAGCCATTTGAGGGACTCTCAATATGCTCTACCACCAATAAATACCAAATATATATTTTTTGTAATAAATAAGTAGTAATGAGATCGTATCTTATTACCAACCACCGAAATAAGTAATGAGATCAGTGCTGAGTTAGTGACCCAGGCGCTTCGTAGCGATTCCGTAGAGCTCGTAGCGCGATCGTAGCTCGTTAGTTTCTCGTAGCGTATCCGTTCAATTTCTCATTTAATTTTGCTGTTGAAATTCGTTTGCTTTAATAAAGTTGGTTAATGAATACTTGGATTTTCCATGAATGATTTATGAGTTTGCTTACGACGGAATTGAGATTTGTGACTTCTATTAGCTAGTTACATAGTTATATTTAATGTTTTAAACATTTTTAAGTAAGTAAAGTAAGTTATTAAGGAAGTAAATTTTTAATCTGATTTTCTGTCCAAAACTGATTTGAACGTTAAACATTTACAATAAAAGACAATGGTATAAAAGACGAACTTTTAGAAAGTTAGAGAATGGGTTGACTGATGACTCATAGCTGCCAAGAAAAGACGTGAGACTTATTGTAGAGAGAGACTTCGAATAGTGTGGAATTCCTTGGGACTATTTAAGTATAGAGGTACTTTTACTGCTAGTCGGGGATAATATGAACCTTAATAGCTAAGTACCACAACCCTGTCTGTTTCTGGTAGCTCTATTACTCGTCTAGGCAATAATAATAAAAATGTATGGACCTTACATAACTACAATATCAAATCAAATCATCTATTCTATCACGAACTCTTTGAACTATTGATTTCCCACCATCCTTTTGCTGAGGAAGCTCATCATAATTTATGACTTAGCCTTCGCCCCAACGCCTATCCAGGTTTGCCAATCTAGACGAACTCAGACCGCCCTGTACATATAACATTAGCTTGACAAATTACGTCGGTCTACTTCGCATGAGAAAAATACATTATATATCTCTTCACACTAGAACACATTATTACTTGTAAGAGAACCAGCTCAGACAGAACCACGACTCGATACCACACCAAGCCGTGCTTGACCCACCTCTAGTATTCCAGCACAATTAGTGTGCAGAAACATCCATGGGATCTAAAAAAACCTGAATCACTCAAACAATAATAATGCATCACTACATAGTATAAAACAAAGTCGCTTTCTCTGTCCCTATATCTGTCTGTCCCTATGTATGCTTAAATCTTTAAAAGTACGCAACGGATTTTGATGCGATTTTTTTAATAGATAGTGATTGAAGACGAAGGTTTATATGTATAATAAACTCAATTAAATAGTGGAGAAATCAATAATAAATTACAGTTTCCGAAGCGAAGCGAAGGCGGGTCGCTAGTATTATAATAATTTAATAAAAAAACCGTTAGTCTAACAAAAACTTCGTTTATTAATAACGGCACAAAAAGATGCACACCACGAAGACTTGGTGAATTTAAAAAATGTAGCACGTTACATGTTGGATTGCCTCGTATATAACGTTTTCTTTGGTTAAAAGCTTTTGAAGTAAATAAAGGCACAGCCGCACAACCCACCGCGGTGCACGCCGTTGTAATCCAAGGTCGCAAACTCATATATAATTTACGCGCTATTTGCTCGCTTCTGACTTTACGCTCCGTATATTTTATGAGAGGGTTGCCACTCGTACTGTACCTTTTAATATTTTACCATAATTTAATAAATTCACGTTCATATTTATTTTTTATATGAAATTCAAAACGTTAATTTGTTATTTTGCAATCGTCGAGTTTTTCGGTTTCAATAGAGTTTCCGAATTATAATTATTTCGATGGTCTGAAGCTGAAGATGCTGAAGAAGCTGAAAATATTATATAGGTAGTTATTATATATTATAACGATGAATTATTTTCAATGTGTGGTTATTTGAAAAGTGGAATTAAATTTGATATTGGCCGAACAGTCTACCGAAATGCGAATATAACTACCTACATTAGAATCTAGTATTAATTTATTTGAAAAGGCTCAGTAATAGTCTACACGTTCAACTTAGTTGATACCGCCTACTCTCTCTCTTTTCTTTGCTATGCATTTCATGTGGTGGTGGGGTCTGCTTTCCTTTTTTCTCCTCCTATTCGCTCTGTCTTTGACATCATCGACAGTAATATTCTATTCTCTTATGTACTTCAGTACATCTTTCCATCTTGTCTTGGCTTTTTCTCTAGCGCCTCGGGCGCCTTTCTCAAGGTGTAGTCTCCCGGTAGGAATTGGAAGAAGAGGAGGACTTTGGTCTTCCTCTTCTCCCTCTTCTTCTCTGGAGTCCGACATAACCCGATCTGTTACCCCTCTCGACTGGGATTCCCCAGCGTTAAAACAAAAAAAAGGTCTCCGACCGGGGAGGTCAGACTGCGCTGCCAAAAATCGGACAGTCTGGTGGCTTCCAGCTTATGTGACCATAATATGGCACATTCAGCTTAAAGTAGACAAAATCCAGTAAAACCATTTTTCCGAACTATTTCGAGTAGCCCTAACATTCCAACATTACGAATATTTGCTCCGTTACCATTATATATGTATATAAGAAAGAAGTCATTTCGTACAACGTACGTCATATTTCCTTGATTCCATATAAATTTAGTTATTGAACGAAAATATCTAGTTTATTACTTACATGCAAGATTTCATGTTCAGTATTATAACGGAGAAAAGACTTCGGATTCTCGAATAGCTTAAGAATGAAAACGAGTCAGGCTAGTGAAAAAAAATAGTGTTGTTTGTTAGTGTATATAGATTGTCTTGTCCGTAATTAAAAATTAGCTCATTATTGCTTAAATTTATAGCAATGTTTTGGAGCACTTGCAATGTAATCGAGTCATTTTGGTGCTTTTCAACTATTGAGCCATTTACTATTTTGTAAGCCGATAACTGTCTACTGAAGCTCTCTTTAGTAGACAGTTATATTAAGAAGACAGAGAAAAAGACTTATCTTTGCACTTTAAGCGTTTAATTCGACAAAACTCAGACACAACAACTTGACGAATCCACTTAAATATTCCAAGATAACGTAAGAGAACTCATAATTCCAAAAATATTCGACTTATAAAACAAGTTCTTTGAAACAATTCTGACGTAACTTATGAAAACATAAAAGTTAGATGCTTCATGCTTAGCTGATAGAACTTTTTTGCCAATGCCAGTAGCTGCGATGTGAAGTTTAATGATAAAAATTATAACATTAAGATAAAATTGATATATAAATGTAAAATGTCTGGCATTTAGTTAATAGCTACTAAAAAATCCTTAAAATATAATTTATAGATATCCAAAAACATTTGTAAATAAGATTTGTAATTTTAGATACACATATATGTATGTATCACTTTTTAGGTTGTAAATTCTAGTAAAATATGTAAATAAAGTACATTAGTAGAGCGGATGTGAAGCTGCGCTGAGAGGTTTCACCACCATCTCTATTCCTGCAGTAACTTAGGATGACCTTGCTTACAATACTATAGAGACTTTCCCCACGTGTCTCAAGATACGTAATGTTGTTACTTTGCAATGTTTTTATAGACGACGCGACATATTTACAATTTTCTAAAATATATCCGATAGTACTAGGCGTTTCGATATGCGCTTTCGCCTCTTTACAAGACATGGCATTACTCGTACCCGCATAACAATATATAAGCTAATACAAAAAATTAAAAAGCCTCAACAGGCTTAGAAAGATCGATTAAAAGTTTTCATTTTGGGATCATCGATCATTCTGGTATCTTAAAATAGCTAAATGCTGAACTAAAAATATTGTTAAAGTTAACATTGCAATCTACGATCCTTCAAATCCAGTTTTACCGTGACCACCAAAACTAAGTTCAAAAAGGCGGTTTCACTACCATTTAACAACCAGTGAATGTATAAACTAGGTCACCAATAGACGCGTACATCAATCACCAAATAACGTAGATGTATTTGACTGAAAGCGTGATACGTCAATAATTAATTACAGCAACTAAACAGTATCGAATCACTCCATTACGGCGACAACATGGAAACTGTAATTAGGACGACATGTTTACCAAGGCTTGCTTGAGTTGAGTGCGGTGTGAGCCAGCCCCTACGATAGGGCGCTTTACAGGTTACAATGCGGTTCCCACTACGATTATTGAATTTCATGTGCGAAGTGAGAAGTCTGGTTCTAGTAGAAAGCCTTGAACTCTGATAATACGACAAGAAAACAAAAACCAAAAGTGTGCTACACAATTTTGAGGAATATAAGTGGGAAGATCGGAACTTTTTGGTTAATTCACACTGGCACACTAGTTTTATTTTAAAAGAAGAAAACATAAATGACAGATATAAAATTGACATGACGATGCTACGAATATGTATGTAGTATTTTTTTGAAAGAATAAAAGATTTTGTTGTTAAACTAAATATCCACTAAATTTCGCCATACCATCCCACATATAGGTATATACCTTATTATTTTAGAACACATCGAAATAACTACTAATAATTCTTAACGAAGTGGTGACGGATATAGGAATCGTCAAGATTATTTTAACATAAGATCAACTTTATCATTTTCTGGTATCGAAGTTGGCCTCAATAGGGACATCGGAGAACACTCCACTCCTCTTCAGATCAAGGCCAGCTGTCATCAGAAGAAATGCGAGGCTTCGGTTTAAAACATTTTCACCGAGGTCAACAACCATCTGTCTTAAGTCTCATTCTAGCGAGTTGCGTGGTATTTAATACTGAGGGAAAATCAACTAAGCAATTTTATCCACATTATTTTACGATGCCGTTGAGATTTTTATGGTTTTTTAAAGAACTAACTTCAATAGAATTTTTGTACTAGATTTCTTTTTTATTGTTTAGATGGGTGGACGAGCTCACAGCCCACCTGGTGTTAAGTGGTTACTGGAGCCCATAGACATCTACAACGTAAATGCGCCACCCCCTTGAGATATAAGCTCTAAGGTCTGAGTATAGTTACAACGGCTACCCCACCCTTCAAGCCGAAACGCATTAATTCTTCACGGCAGAAATAGGCGGGGTGGTGGTACCTACCCGTGCGGACTCACAAGAGGTCCTACCACCAATGCAGTATTACAACACATACATTACATAAGAAAAAAATTCAATGGCATTCGATACGAGCTTGTGTCACATCAATAATCCTTACCTAAAATAAATACCTATTGAAATCATGAATATAAATAAGAGAGCGCAATCTCAAGCCGAGTCCAAAAACCGCACTTCCAACGTAAACGGAACAAAGGTGTTCATTACGTTAGCATTTCGATCGGGCGCCGCCGCGCCTCCCGGATGTCGAATAAGTGCCGAATGATGGCGACAGAACAAACGAAAACAAATAGGAAGAGCCCCAGCGTGATAAATGAGCCGTGTTACGCTTTGTTTAATGATCGAATCTTATTTATGAAGAGCTCAGAGCAATCAAGCTAAATTTAAAAATGGATTGGGTTTCCTTGATAATGTTATTCGTAAATCGAGACTGTGTTATCCTCATTCGGTTTTAATATCAAATATTAATTAACTTTATACTTTAATTCTTCTTCTTGCTTCGGTTTCCTCAATACTGAGTGTCGTGACCACCTCCTCGCAACAAGAGTTTATTACGGACCATTCCATGCCATTTGCCTCTATCTGCCGCCGAGTGTGCGAGTCCAACGTGTCGGGCCTCTACCTCGTGGTCTTCTTCCGTTCACCTTGCCAGTCACCATTAGCTTCTCCAAGCTGCCGTGATTCTTTCTTGCAATGTGCCCAAAGTATTCCAGAACTCTACGTAGGCAGATAGTAGAAAGCCCCGTCTTTATCTGGAGTTCTTGGAGGATCGACACGTTGGTGCGACGTGCTGTCCAGGGAATTCCTAGCATCTTTCGCCAGCACCACATCTCAAATGCATCAATTCGGTCGCGATCGGCTTTCTTCATCAGTTTAAAAAAAAAACATGCGCCATGAAAAGTACGAAATAAAATTTAACGAAAATGAAAAAAAGTAAAAGTAAACTTTATATTATCGTTTGAAAAAATAACTCGTTCAGAAAATAAAATGTAAATATCTCATTTGAAATGTAAACGCTTGATTCGTTTCATCCCACAAACGAGCTCGCTGCTCCAAATTCCTATTTGCACTTACAATTCATGGTAGTGCTCCCGACTCAACCGGTTATTTTATTAAGCACTAGCCTTAAGCTCGCAGCTTCACCCGCGTATACTACATATATATAAAATTATCATTTTATAAGATACTCTAATATATTCTATTCACTATCAATACCAGTTACATGAACTAGAGAACTTTCACGTTTCAACCCCAAACAATTATCCATACCACTATTCCCAGTATTTAATTAACGAATATACGATATCTCGTCAATTTTACTGCTGCTGTAATACTGGGGGAATAAGTTCCGGCACATATTTATAAAACTTGAAACACCGAATACTGAATAGAAATGTTGGGAATGATTTTGAATAGCTATGACACTATTTTGAAATAAAAAAGAAATGTATTTGAATGTCTTCAATTACGGATCTTATTATTTCTACTACGGATAATAAATTAATACTAATCAAATTTTGAGATGAGTGCGGATAAATATGCTTAATAATATCCAAATAGCAACTAAAATACTGACGCTATTTGTTAACTATGAAAATAAAGTATTCGTTTGTCCGCTAACCCTAAACTGCGTTCGTTAAACTAAGCGAATAAGCGCATGCAAATGAAGTGTAAATAAAACACGACAGCTTCCAATCTAATCTCGTTTTAGAGACGGTTGCCGCGTATCACTTTACATATATGAAATTTAAAAATATTACACTGAAGAGATTTTACGCAAGCGTTATATCATTATTCAGATAAGCTTTTATGATGAAATACTCGTTCGTATTGATGTTATGAGTTAATGTCGAGCGGGCATGATGTATGTCGCGCGATGCGTGGGTTTAACGTCAGCTTTATAAATAGGCTTCTTTTTCTTCTATACTAATATTATAAAGAGGAAAGATTTGTTTGTTTGTTTGTATTGAATAGGCTCCGAAACTGCTGAACCGATATGAAAAATTCTTTCACTGATTGGAAGCTACACTATTCCCGAGTGAAATATATTTTGAAAAAAATTCATATTTGAAAAAAAAAATTAGGAAAATCCTTACTAAAACTCCAATAATGTAACCCAAGGTGTAAAAAAAATACCTAAAATATTCTTTACATCGTGTGTGTGAAAATTATTCATTATAGAATAAATTAAGTTAGTACGGCTTTGTAGAACACATTATTATTTACAAAAAGTGTCCCGCCAGCATATGTCTAACTATTATAGTTACGCCGCAATAAGTGTTCTTTTATTTAAAAAAATAAAACTACGTCATATATCGTTGAAATTTTTGTTAAAGACCCGAGCGGAGCCGGAGCGGGCCGCTAGTACAGTATATAGGTAAAGAACTCGCAAGCCATATCGTTTAAGTGATATAGAAACTATAACAGTCCCAATTATATTCTAGTATCGGCTGTTTTACCCTTCAAATTCACGTATATTTTGGAACCATGTATGTATATATTTTAGATGTTGCGAGCTCATAAATTGCTGCGATGTTTATGGATTCGAGTAATACTTTCGAGTGTACTGGTGGTAGAACCTCTTGTGAGTCCGCGCGGGTAGGTACCATCGCCCTGCCTATTTCTGCCGTGAAGCAGTAATGCGTTTCGGTTTGAAGGGTGAGGCAGCCGTTATAACTATACTGAGACCTTAGAACTTATTTCTCAAGGTGGGTGGCGCATTTACGTTGTAGATGTCCATGGGCTCCCGTAACCACTTAACACCAAGGGGGTGTGAGCTCGTCCACCCATCTAAGCAATAAAAAATAATAAAAAAAAACACTAAAACCAGATGAGCTTTGAAATAATCTGCATATAAAAACTAATTAATTTATTTATTTTATACCAAAATAACCTAAATACCGGTACCATGCTGCAACATAGCCGTAACACTGAGAGTCTTACTCATACCATTTAGTAACATTGGTACATAAATATGATATTCGCGAGAGGCACTAATCATAAGTACATGACCAACAATTCAGAATGAAAACGGGTTTAATTTAATCCTAAAAGCTTACCATTAACAAATCAGTCGAACACTCTCGGCTAACTTAGTTTCTGGAGTGGACAGTTTGTACAGCACCGTAAAACTTTCGCCGAGCAAAACTCTTAACTAGTCCGAGTAGCCAATAGTGTCAGACTTGGGAGCGATCTGCAAGTTTCTACGGGTAAAACCTTTCAACTTTAAAGTTTTGTATCGTCTGTTCGATCTGTACTAGCTTTTTGAAGATTGAGAAATAGTTTTGCGGTTTCTGTTTTGTTTTCGAAATCAATAATAAAATCAAAGAAGTTTCTTTAAGGCATACGCAAACGAAAACCGTTTATCTTCTTCTTCTATATATAATATAAAATGAATTAATATTTGTGGAAGTCCAAAGAAGGCTTAAAAGCTAGATAAATATGAAAATGCTCGGAATTAAATAAAAATGACAATTTTGTTTTTCCTTTGATGTGTCCCCCGTCGGACGGATTCCTTTTGTTTGTTTTAAGTTTATTTTATACAAAAGTTTAGGGTCTTTTAATTATCGATTGAGGCACCACGAAGTCTGCCGGATCAGCTAGTCTATTTATATAACAGAAGATGTTAGACTAATATTTATATAACAGAAGATGCCCTTGGTGCTACCACCATTATTTCTGTGCTTTCGTAGAAGCATAACTTGGGAGGGCCAGTATCTTGACTCGGCCGCAATGCATTCACGCATTCCGGTTCCAAAAGTGATATGAGCGTTATTTCCATGCGAAGGAGTTTTCGATTTAACTATTAAAGGTATGCTAGAAATCGGCTGCCCATCTCTACAGATAGAAAATGCGGCTATCATTCAAAATAACGTCAACATCAGCATGTAACACTCTATATGATAAAGTAATAAAGTCACGTCTATTCAAGACACCTTACGGAATCATCCAGGGATACCCAAATAACCAAAATTGAGACAGTTACGTAACACCGAATAAGGCTGTAACGTAACACGTTTCTCTTTACTTATTCTACATACAGAACGTATTTCAAGTATATTTGTTACGTGATCCGTTTACCGGGAGTTCGAATAACTTAAATAATAATAGGGGCAGAATCTGATAAGTGTATATTAAATTGAATAAAAACAAATCTTATTTAAAGTAATTTTATTACAAAAGACCTTTTTAAAAACAAACAATGAATACGTTTGTTTTATTTTATACCATACTAGCTGACCCGGCAGACTTCGTAGTGCCTCAATTGATAAATAAAAGTCCTAAAATTTTGTTCAAAATAAACTTAAAATAAACAAAAAGAATCCGTCCGACGGGGGACATATCAAAGGAAAAACAAAATTGTTATTTTTTTTTAATTCCGAGCATTTTCATATTTATCTACCTTTTAAACCTTCTCTGGACTTCCACAAATAATCCAAGATCAAAAATAGTCAAATCGGTCCAGCCGTTCTCGAGTTTTAGCGAGACTAACGAACAGCAATTCATTTTTATATATATAGATTAGACATGATTTGTTTATGCCCTACAGTCATATTAACATAAAAAAGATTAGGTACTTTTTTATTTAACGGCAGGCGACGTAACATATTCTCAAGCCGTACTTGACATATTATGTACATTCCGTCTACGTACATTTTCAAATGTAAATTTCATTTATTCTTATCTAGATTATAATAATATGAAAATGAATTTAGTTTCTAGAAAATATACGAGTAAATAAGAACAGCTTCGGAGTATATCAGCGAAGCTTGAGAAAACAAAGTATTCGATAGAGTCCGTTATCTTCAAGAATGGTCCATAAATGTTAAGTGTTCTTCGAAACGACGATTGAGTTGAGCTAGAATAATTAATTAATGAAATAAATTGAAAAAAATATGTTTAGGGTATATTATATAAGGCCGGTACCAAATAACAACTTGTAGCTTTTCTGGTGGTAGGACCTCTTGTGAGTCCGCGCGGGAAGTTACCTGTCTATTTCGGCCGTGAAGCAGTAATACGTTTCGGTTTGAAGGGTGGGGCAGCCGTTGTAACTATACTGAGACCTTAGAACTTATAACTCAAGGTGGGTGGCGCATTTACGTTGTAGATGTCTATGGGCTACAGTAATCACTTAACACCAGGTGGGCTGTGAGCTCGTCCACCCATCTAAGCAATAAAAATAAATAAATAAAACGCATTATAAGTGATATTCTAAAACAGTACAAATTTTGTTCCACAATGTTGTCGTTTTAAGTTTACAAGTTATTTTATTTCTAAAAAAAATTCTATCACAGGAAGAGATCGAGGACCGACCTAGAGCAGCCACGTTCCTCAGCTCACTAGCGGACTATGCGAATACAATCCCCACGGCATCCGCCGCAGACCCTGATGCCCCCAAGCCAGCCCCACCAGCCCGCATGGGCACGCTCATCGGCGTGTACCTGCCTTGCATCCAGAATATCTTCGGTGTGATCCTATTCATCCGGCTCACCTGGGTTGTCGGCACCGCTGGCGCTATACAAGGATTCCTCATTGTTCTAACCTGCTGCTGTACGGTAGGTGGTTTACATTCATATAACATACGTCGTCGTGGCCAAAAGGATAAGACGTCCGGTGCATTCGTATCTAGCGATGCAACGGTGTTCCGATCCCGCATGCGGGTACCAATTTTTCTAATGTAATACGTACTTAACAAATGTTCACGATTAACTTCCACGGTGAAGGAATAACATCTTGTAATAAAAATCAAAGTAAAAAATCAAAAGTAATTACTGGTGGCAGGACCTCTTGTGAGTCCGCACAGGTAGGTACCACCACCCCGCCTATTTCTGCCGTGAAGCAGTAATGCGTTTGAGTTTGAAGGGTGGGGCAGCCATTGTAACTATACTAAGACCTTAGAACTTATATCTCAAGGTGGGTGGCGCATTTACGTTGTAGATGTCTATGGGCTCCAGTAATTACACCAGGTGGGCTGTGAGCTGGACCACCCATCTAAGCAATAAAAAAAAACACAACATCAATCATATTTTTTGTGTAAATTGTCGAAATATACAAATTATGCGATTGAAATGGTCCAACAACAAAACAGTCTGTTTACAAACTTGCCTTATTAAGATCAGAAAGCTCTCGACTCGCAATTAGGTTTGTAATCAACTACCTCGAACAACAACAAAAGTATGATTGAGTTTCTATTGTTCATAGCCAAGTGTCAACTCTTCAAAATCTCGCTCCTAAAACTGATAAAACTGGGTCAGATAGACTATTGAGATAACGATGTAACCATAAAATATGTCGGCAGACGATGTTAACCGCAATATCAATGTCTGCCATCGCAACGAACGGCGTGGTGCCGGCGGGGGGATCGTATTTCATGATCGGTCGGTCCCTGGGGCCGGAGTGCGGCGGGGCGGTCGGCATGCTGTTCTACACGGGTACAACCCTAGCGGCCGCTATGTACATCGTTGGAGCTGTCGAAATCGTACTGGTTAGTAACTACAGCTACGCCAAAAGTAAAATTATAAAAAAGTAAAATATTTCTGCTGTGAAGCAGTAATGCCTTTCGGTCTGAAGTGTAGGGCAGCCGTTGTAACTATACTGAGATCTTAGAACTTATATCTCAAGGTGGGTGGCGCATTTACGTTGTAGATGTCTATGGGCTCCAGTAACCACTTAACACCAGGTGGGCTGTAAGCTTGTCCACCCATCTAAGCAATAAAAAAACAATAAAATAAAAAAGATTTTTTGCCATTTCACATACCGCTTGAACCATTTCAAGGGTTTTCAAATTAAATTTTGCCCTTGTAACGGATTCACACATAACTCATGTTTACTTAATCAAGCGGTGCATAAGCTCTAATACCTATTTGCACTAATTTCTCTCTGATATTACACCAGCTCTCCGGCTCGAAGATACAATGTTATAATTTTATGAGACATATTACAAAGCGGTGCTCATCTCTATTCGGCTGGCACACAGGTCAAGACTCTAGAGGTTCGCGTTCGATTTTCAACGACCGTACTTACTCTACACATGAAATAGTTCATCGGAAATAAGGAACAAATATTATCGCGATGTCCTTTTATATAATTCTGAAAAGACATCAGAATATTTATAAAACAAAGTAATTGTGTTTGTTGAGGGTACAGTTTCAAATTATTTTTAAGATACGTTCATAGCTCATCTATGCTATTCGTGCCCCCGATGAAAGAAATAGTAGATTTAAGACTGAAATGAAAATATTTTTTCTTGACTACTCGTGAAAAAACTTTCATAATTGACTGCGATTGGTACTACATATTAAGCCTAAGACTCCACTGCAAATGCTAATGGTAATGCGATGCTTATCAGCATTAGGAATATTATTTTTAGATTAAGACGGAAAAGGCTAAGAACATAAAAATTTTTTTTTGCTTTCTGTCATTTTAGACTTACATGGCACCGTGGATATCAATTTTCGGCGATTTCACTAAGGACCCAGAGGCAATGTACAACAATTTCCGCGTCTACGGAACCGGTTTGCTCCTCATTATGGGGATGGTTGTTTTCGTTGGAGTGAAGTTCGTCAACAAATTTGCTACTGTCGCTCTGGCCTGCGTCATCCTCTCCATCACCGCGGTATATGCCGGAATATTCGTCAACTTCTATGGAAACGATAGCTTACAGTAAGTTATCAACACGAACGTTAAGAGTATCACTTGATTAAGAGCAGAAAACGTTGAACAGTCTCACGGCATACCGGTTATCAAAGCTGTAACAGAATCCCATTGATGTCAAATTGATCTCAAAGCAAAGTTTGAGCTTTGATAAACTCAATACGACTAGCCTGCCTCTTGAACCAAAGCACATAGCTCCTATACGCTTGATATAGGTACCAAAACAAACAAGCTCCCAACAAATTCTTCCACAAGTGCTCAAGACAAGAGCTAGTAGACATACTATTATCGTTTTAATTATGTTTGTTCCTAATAGTTTCATCTGAATGAGTATATTTCTTATTATAGTATATTTTTTACATTCTCGCGAATCATAAACACAATCAATATTACTTTGAGTATTTTTAAACTCGTATTTATTATTCTCATTTTATTATTCTTGATGTTCTAAAAACTTTACAGAATTCGAAGTCGTATTAATATTTTGTATTGGTTAAAATAACACAATTCGAAATTTATCTCCGATAAATTAATATGATGCTTTTATTTCAGAATGTGTGTACTAGGACGCCGCTTGCTCAAGGATATTCATATTAGCAATTGCACAAAGGACCCAAAAGGCGAACTGCATGCAATGTTCTGTCCCGATAAAATCTGTGACCCCTACTACGAAGCCCACAACATAAGCATTGTGCAAGGAATTAAGGTAATAGTCGCTTTTAAAATACACTTTCATGGGGCTTATAATATGGCCTCATTATTCAAGAACTCAATTATTCATTTCCTGCGTTTTCCATTACTCTGAATTTCAAATATTCGGAAAATTATAAAACGATATAACAATAAGATGCTAAAATTCAAAGGTTCAAATAGTTATAAAACTTAGTATTTAGAAGACTAGAAAAAGAATACTTAATAGATTTGAAAACTTAAAAATCTTTATAAAAACATCTGTCGCTTTTTATTAACCAAAAACAAATTACTCGACTCAGTCATTCGTTATTTATAATAAATACTACAGTGGAACTTGACGCTGTATGTTCGCCACCCCTAAATATTTACTCTGGTAATCACTGTTGCTCTCTGAAGGATCCATATAGAAAAGTTTTTACAGTTGGGATGATAATGAAAATTCTGGACCAGATATATATTTTCACCAGTACTGTTCACGATATTGGACTAATAACATATTGGCACAATGCCAAATGAAAATTTTCTTTGAACGTCGCGTGTTGCAAACAAGTCTATTGATCGCAAGGATACTTCAAGCCTCGATGTCTTTTTGGTTTGCCATTACGCTTAGATACATTGACCATCAACTTCTAGTTATTACCGAAGTTTGAGACTTACAACTAACAGAAGTCCGTAATATAATTTGTAAGTTGGGATGAACATTGAACATGGCCGGTCGAGTCTCGAACGTTGTTACCTAACAAAGTTTTGCTAGAGGCAGGTTTCTATATACGCGGAACATCAATCTTACAGTTAAATTGTATTTAAAAATACACTTTAACTGTATATTTTTTAGTAATAATTATTTTGATTAACATTTACTTAATATACTAATTCTGGACGGCAAATACACCTTGATGTGACGCTACCCTCTGAAAGTTATGCAATAAGTATTTGGACCTGTTATATGAGTATTGTCGAAATTCTAGAATTTAATTCTAAAAGTAAAATCTTTGTGTGTCTCTCACCCAGGGTCTCGCAAGTGGGGTTTTCTTCGATAACCTCCAGGACTCGTTCATCCAAGAAGGTCAATACATCGCATACGGCAAGGAACCTGACGACATTGAACAGATGGAGAGACCTACCCACAATCAAATTTACGCGGACATCACTACTACTTTCACAATTTTGATAGGCATATTCTTCCCTTCGGTGACCGGTAAGACATAAGGTGTACATGATTTGTTCACCAAAAAAATTATAGAACATTAACTTTGTATCTCATGTCGAACTTAACCTTATTTAGAATAAGTAATTTCCATTGCATCCATATTTTCCATGCTCAACTTAGAAACTGGTATTTTACTTAAAAAACACATTAAAATAATATTAACACTCTCACCGCCACCTATATATAGAATTTGTCGGTGCGGCAGGCCGTGCGGTCCGCCGGCGGTCGCAACTATACCTAGCCGTGCAGGCCGTGGTGAAAAATCGATAACGAGCTTAGCAGGCCATACGGGCGGCTGGCGGACTCACTATTTATTTGTACTAGCAGGCCGTGCGGTCCGCTACCACCTCGTGATTTCATATTAATTTTATAGTGGATGGCCTGCTGTTACAGAAAAGTGAAGCTGCCAGATGAAAAATTTACTTTTTTACCTACAATTTAAAAAAAAAATTGTTGCTGTATCTTGAAATTTATAGGATTACTAGAGGGTTAATTACAGCAAATAAAAATACATTATAAACGATAGGAACTTAGTTCTATTCATAAAAAATGACATTACTGCCTTATAATGGCGCTATGGAAGTTTGTAAAGCATTCGGAGACTACTGGAAAAGAAAAATTAGAAATTTGAAGGGCAAACTAAGTATTGACTTTCTTTTTTACTTCACATGCTTATAGACTTGTCAAGCCTTTTGCGGCTTCTGACGGATGTTGGTATTGGCGTCTGTATGTATGGTGTCTTCCTTCTGAAGATTTATCATCAGAACACCTATTTATGATTCCGAATTCTACGTCTGTAGATGGTTGGTAGTCTGAGTCATCTACTGAATCCGACATAATGATAAAAACTTCGCACAAATGATGAAATGCACAAGAAAGTAATGGTAATCTAAAGAAAAACGCGCGAAAATGCGACCGTTGCAAGCCGTGCGGGCAGCCGGCGGGCTAATGATTGATTATTAGGTGTGGCGTGACAGACTCGAAATTGTTTTAAGTAGTTACAGAAATTTTGTTATATTTTGGCGCGAAACATACGGTGCGCCGGCGACCCGTACGGCCTGCTAATCTTGTTTACTGCAACATATTGGTGGCGTGTCTAACTCGAAAATATATGACCCGCCGGCGGACCGTATGGCGGTGAGAGTGTTAAAATATGCGCTTCGATAATCTTTTTTAACAGGCATAATGGCTGGTTCAAATCGCTCCGGAGACTTGGCCGATGCTCAAAAGAGTATTCCAATTGGAACTATTTGTGCGATCCTCACCACTTCCACCGTCTACCTCTCGTGCGTGCTGTTATTTGCTGGCACTGTCGATAATTTGTTACTCAGAGATAAGTAAGTAAAGTTAACATAATCTTCAAGAGTAGTTAAGAGTAATTAACATTAATATTTTGCCGTTTACAACGATACAATGACAATTGTAGCATCGAAGGAGTCAGTGTAACATCAGTCGAAACTTGTTCGTAGTCTAATAGATAAAACGCTGGGCTTATTCAAACCGAGTGACGTAACTATCCTCGAGTTAAAAACATCTGGCAGATCCAATCATTTTCACGAAGAATTAATGAATAGGATAAAGAAGAAGGGTCGTGAAGTAATAGGATAGTGAATAAAAAAATCTCCCCTATAAATATATAATATAAATAAATTATTATTAATAAGGCATTTTGTTAGCACATAGTTATAACTACCTTGCACGTTTCAGTCGCGAAGTAATCGTGCTACCCAATTTGAAGTAGCGGACAACTATAATGCAATACAATGCGGCATAATAACTCTTTTACTTCTTGTGCGCTAATTTACAAATCTTTTATTAGATTCGGTCAATCGATTGGCGGGAAATTGGTCGTTGCGAACATGGCGTGGCCAAACCAATGGGTGATTCTGATCGGCTCATTCCTGTCGACATTGGGCGCGGGACTCCAATCTCTAACCGGTGCGCCGCGACTACTGCAAGCCATCGCCAAAGATGAAATCATTCCTTTTCTCGCTCCATTTGCAGTCTCTTCCAAACGAGGAGAGCCTACCCGGTGAGTTAAAGAACTAATTATGATTGTTACAGTGAATACAGCCAAACAAGAAATACAGTTTTAACATCTGTTAAAAAATAAGATTAATTAAGTACATGTAATTAAATATAATTAAATTAAGGTTACATACATTGCATAATATAATCATGTGGAAGGTTTTATATCTGTAACATGTAAACCGCAATTATGTCAATATTTACGTCACGTTTTCTTCCCTCGCTACGTGAAAATATCCTGGCATCCCCCTAGCAATTACTACCAAAAGCTAATATCAGAACTTTATAAGCTGGTCTTATTTCTTTAATTACGACAACTAAACGATAAAAAGAATCATTGTTTAATTTATATTCGAAAGCATATGCACTAACAAAAACTCATCATCATTCTCCGGCCCTCTCCCAGTCACCTGGGGTGATTCCGCAACATGTTTACTCCTTCTATACTCCTCTATCATATACTATTTCTTCGCTCACTCCCCTCTTACACATACTGTCTTTCACGCAATTCCTCCATTTCTTCTTAAGTTTACCTCTTCCTCTAGCTACAACTCGTAAAGTTCAATTACTTTACTTAAATTATAATGATCGCCATTTATGTATTTATGAGATGTATGGTATTTATCCAGGGCCTTACTTCTGACCATGGCAATCTGCCAATGCGGCATCTTACTCGGGAACGTCGACATCTTGGCTCCCCTGTTGTCCATGTTCTTCTTAATGTGCTACGGATTCGTCAACTTGGCTTGTGCTCTTCAAACTCTACTGAAGACCCCGAACTGGCGTCCTCGCTTCAAATACTACCACTGGTAAGTAAATTGTTATTAAATAAAAAGATAAATAATCTAAATTACTTTGGCTATATTTTTTTTTCAAATAATTAAGTTATTATGAACACTATATATGACACGATATATGAAGTACATTCATTTCTTGAAACTACACTTGTAGTACATAGATGGTATTACTTCAGAAATCTTCCTAGTAGTGCCAACAATAACTCATCGTACCACTACTCATGACAGTCCAGTGAAAGATTCGAGAATGCACAGAGAACAATCTTACAAAGAAACATTAATTTGAATTCCCTCGAATATTATTAACCTAATAAGTAGATATACAGACTAATATTAATTGTATATATTGACAAAGTAAATGATAGTCACTATATCTCACACCACACCCATGCTATAGTCAATAACGACTAGATAAAGTTTCAATTCACTCGAAACCAACACACACACCTTTTTTTTATATGCACAGTATATTTCTTATTATTATTACAAATTTTGAATTTTCAATTAGTTTTCGAAAAGTGCATTTAGTAAGTCTATTTGGACAAAGTTCTTGGAACAGTCAGAGGAATTCTACCATCACTCAGTTACTCAGAGAAATAACGACTGACAGACATTGTTGTTGGAAAAGCAGAGCCAAATTTAATAATTAACTATTAAATAAACCAAAAAATGTTTTCTTCTTCCAGTACCTTCTTATCAATAATTGAGACCGGTACAGATATTAAGCAGGATAAAACGACAGCATAACGTCCAATAATTATTGTCCTTGGTACTGCCGATTTCCGAGAGCATTAGGACTAAATTGAATTTTATTATGACACAAATTTATTTGTACGCCTGAACAGGTCCCTTTCCCTTGCCGGTCTGACACTCTGCATCTCCATCATGTTTATGACGTCCTGGTTCTACGCGCTCATCGCGATTGGCATGGCGGGTCTCATCTACAAGTATATTGAATATCGCGGGTAAGATATTTAGAAGACAAACATTTTCTTTGTTCAGTTGCATTCCTTTAGTTGAGTTAATGAAATCCAATAAACCACAATAAACTGATTAATCGCTCTACATATTATATTATGTCAAGTCGACAAAAAAAAACAGATTTTCAAATCCAAATTTTCAGTCTAATATTTTTATGTTCTAATGATATTTAAATTTTAAAAGAACAGCAACATATGTATGTTTACTAAAATATATAAAAATATGTTTATAAAATAAAAATACTGGTCATGTTCTGTTTATCCTGTATAGTGCTGAAAAGGAATGGGGTGACGGTCTCCGGGGTTTGGCTCTGTCGGCTGCACGCTATTCCCTTCTTCGTTTGGAGGAAGGTCCACCACACACCAAGAACTGGCGTCCCCAAGTCCTCGTTTTGGCCAAACTTAATCCCGACCTGATGCCTACCTACCGCAAGATGCTCGCATTTGCCAACCAACTTAAAGCAGGTTAGCTATATTTAAATAATCATTTTATAAGAATAAAATATAACTATTAAAATATAAAGAAAGCGTATTTAAGTGATGCTTAATGCTGCTGAAAGACTACTCATCACCGGCAAAGTGGAAGGAAAGAGGCCTAGGGGGCGCAGTCCCATGCGCTGGTATGAACAGATTAAGACGTTGGACTCCAGCATCAATATCGCTATCCACTGCGTGAGGGACAAGAAGGAATGGAGGAACATAGTCCTAACAAAAGTGCTCCACAAAGGTCACGACCCTCATTACTGAGGAACAGGACTCACGGAGGAGGAACCCTGCTGAACGAGCGATATCTGCTGATATTTTCAAATACGGAAGCTGTTTAGTTATTTTGAATATTGATGGCTCCCCCCTGCATAGGGAAGGGACTGACGGTGTGCGTGTCGGTGCTCGGCGGGGAATTCCCGAAGCGCGCAGGCGAGGCGTCTACGGCTCGACAGAACCTACGGAAATGTATGGACGATGAGAAGGTCAAAGGCTTCGTTGACGTGCTCGTCTCACCGAATGTTCCCGACGGACTGAGCCACTTGTGAGTTCATTTTATTACCTTACATTTTATTACTTATTCAATACGTAATCGTACACTATCCCATATACATTTTGAAGTCGTCGTGGCCTAAAGGATAAGACGTACGGTGCATTCGTATATAGCGATGCCACGGTGTTCCGCAGGCGGGTACCAATTTTTCTAATGAAATACGTACTTAACAAATGTTCACGATTGACTTCCACGGTGAAGGAATAAGATCTTGTAATAAAAATCAAAGCCGCAAAATTATAATTCGCGTAATAACTGGTGGTAGGACCGTGAGTCCGCGCGGGTAGGTACCATCATCCCGCTAATTTCTACCGTGAAACAGTAATGCGTTTCGATTTGAAGAATGGGGCAGCCGCTGTAGCTATGCTGAGACCTTAGAACTTATATTTCAAGGTGGGTGGCGCATTTACGTTGAAGATGTCTATGGGCTCCAGTAACTTTAACACCAGGTGGGCTGTGAGCTCGTCCAGCCATCTAAGCTATCAAAAAAAAAACTTATATTGATAAGCACTGAGTTGCGTCTGAACATCCATCAGGGTCCAAACGACGGGTCTGGGCGGTCTGAAGCCGAACACTGTGATAGTGGGGTGGCCGTACGGCTGGCGACGCGCGGAGGAGCCTGAGCCGCGACACCGCGGGTTCCTGCACACCGTCCGTGCGGTGGCCTCGGCTCGCATGGCTCTCCTCGTACCCAAAGGCATCAACTTTTACCCTGACTCTACTGAAAAGGTACTGCTCGTATCCAACTACAACTTTGGAAACGCTAAAAATCGCTGTTTTATTATTTTGAACAAAAAAAATACCGTGAGATTGGTCATTAGGACTATTTCTGATTAAATCAATCAAACCCTCCACAGCCCATAGAGTTAGAAAACGCTTTCGACATTGACGTTTTAGTATTTTTGTGCACTGGTAACCATTTACCACCAGCTATACTCGTAAGCTAGTCTACGCCAACAAAAGAGGTGTTGGCACATTCGTATTATGATTTGATTTGGCTTATCAATACCGACACCGAAATAGTCATTTCCAAAGATTAAGCTCAAGCAAGTTACCAAAATTTCTAAGCTAAGTTTAAGCTAAATCAAATTACCCACACATAGATCAATTAGGACAAGAAAAATAAGAATTTGTTAAGATTACATGCAAATAAAGCATAAAAAATGTATTGTAACATAAAATCAAATTTAATCAATATTAAGGTATCTGGCAATATCGACATCTGGTGGATCGTACACGATGGTGGCATGCTGATGTTACTCCCGTTCCTGCTGAAGCAGCACCGCACCTGGAAGAACTGCAAGATGCGCATCTTCACCGTCGCTCAGATGGAAGACAACTCTATTCAAATGAAGAAAGACCTCAAGATGTTTCTTTACCAACTCCGTATTGAAGCTGAAGTTGAAGTTGTTGAAATGGTACAATTTAATAATATAGTTAAATTATCTAATAGCGATGTTCTCAAATATCCGAAACTGTTAGGAATACGTATTCATTCTGTTGGATGATTATCAGCACGTCTGAATTATGGTAACCGGACTAACCGGTGACCTAGAATAATGTAGATTCTCAATTTTGCTAAATCCCTTAGCGCGCCCGAGTTTTGTGCGCACATCACAAACTACTTTTAACAATATTAGTGTAAAAATTCAGAAACCTCGTACGTTGTTATTGAATAGTCGATTATGAGTTCTACTAGTCTACTAACAGTTCTGAAGAATTATCAAGTTAGTTTTCAAAGTCAAGTATTACACCTACATTTGAATTCTCCATCAGACTGACAGCGATATATCGGCCTACACATACGAGCGCACCTTGATGATGGAACAACGCAACCAAATGCTCCGCGAACTGCGCCTCAACAAACGGGAGACAATGGGAATGGTAAGTACACGAAGAAACCGTCTACATAATTAGAGGAGCGTCCACACTAGTAAAATATAAAGACCATGCCAAGTACTTTACATGAGATTGTCCAATGTTTCCTTTCCTTATTTAATTTTTAATTTAACAACATCCTTAAAGGTTTGAAATAAAACATTATTGACGTCATCTGACGACAAATTTGTAATGGACGCCCCTCCTTCTGTATCGAGTTTCATCATTATACAACCTGTAAGCTCAACTCACTTTAGTGTAATCTAGACAGTCATATAACAAAAAGTCACGCGTATTTACATTCATATGTTTCGTCTTACGTGTTGTATAATGTTCGGAGGCAGCGCTCTGAAATAATCTGGCTGGAACAGTTGCAAATTATGAAAATATTCTCAATTTTAGTGATATCTAATTTAAACAAATTGTACCTACTGCAACACTAAATTTTATGTGATAATCCCATAACATTTTACTGTGTACAGTGCAAAATATTTGTTAATAAGTAATATTAAATTTATGTGTTCAGATTTCTGCCTTAAGTACAACTGTATAGCTTGTTTGTAAATCATAAAGTGATGTTTACACTAACATGTTTGTCTGTCGCTACCGGTGCAGATGCAAAATTACGTGGACTCGAATGAAAACGCTGAGGAGAAGTTGCCTCTGGTAAAAAAGGACCTTATACCCTGGAATTGAGTCCACTTGTTCAGCTAAATTTTTATTTGGAATTTATTTCTATTTTATATTATCACCTACACGTCTGAATTTTTATTTTAGTCAATGATTTTAAGACTTGTAGTTAAGCACCGAGCGATGTGTATTTGTATAGATATGTTTGTTTCGTGCTATATTTTTGCGTGTCTGTTGTCAGTGCCCAATCTTTTCATTGTACGTCTTTGTATTGATCTCTCGAATATCGATAGGGTTCATTTCGGGCCATTTGTACTTACGCAAATCTTTAAATTCTTACGGATCTCTCTCTATCTATCTCTACGCAAGTACTATTTTACTGTAAATACCAGTAGCTCATATACTTATATTGGATTCAGTCAACAAACCAGTAAAAATTTAAATACCAGTATAAAGTATTATGAGTATTTATAGTAGTAGTATTAGTAATTAACAAAAACACCGAATGAGCCCTGTCACCCACGTTCATCATCATCACATTGTTTTTAGGCATTCAATGTTCGCTTTCGATGTTTAATCTTTATTTACATAGATTATAATTCTTCTTCATTATATCTGCGCACTAAATCATATTCCTATCTCTTTTATTTAAATTAAAGTATATCTTTACATTTAGTTTAATGTCCTGGTAAGGAAGAAAATAAAAAAACCTGAGTTTATGGAACAAGATTTATCAAAATGATTACAAATAGTCAAATCACAGATAATATAAATACAAAATAGTTTATGTTAATATAAATAAATAAAAAGTGGTACATAAAGCTATTTTAGAAATATGAAACTCTTAGGTATATCTAAAAGCGATAAATATAAATATTCCTATACTATTCTATGTCTTAACAGAAATGCTCTTTTGCTACCGATGCTAAAAAATTCGAATGCAAATGACAAGAAATGCATTCTATAAATGAAAAAAAAAATACATTATAAATTTGTGCAAACTTGATAAGAATGTAAATCGTTTGATAGTAATTAAACAGAATGATTACCATTTCCCAGTCACCGTCCTCGCCGAACCCGTCGCTTGCGACGAAGGGCTCGACGAGTAAATTAACTCATAAACAAAGCCCACTGAGTTTCTCGCCGGATTTTCTCAGTGGGTCGCGTTTCCGATCCGGTGGTAGATTCTGCGAAGCACTGCTCTTGCTAAGGCCGGTGTTAGCAACACTCCCGGTTTGAGCCCCGTGAGCTCACCTACACGTCAAGGAGAAGCTGAAATAGCCTCTCAAGGCTATCAGCATAGGTAGGAAAAAAGAAAAACTATTTCCATTTCGACATATTGATCATACAACGAGTGGTATGAACGTGGTTTAGGTACAGGCCATAGTGGATCACCATCACGCCGACGTGAAGACCGCTAGCAAGGTTCGGTTCGCGGAGCCCAACGCTCCCCCCGCATACAGCGAGGCCCCCTCGCCGCCCCTCGCCGACAACGAAGAGAAGGAACGAGACGATAAGGTGAAAACGCATTAAAAACATTGTTGTATTGATCTCTGAGTGGAGTGGCTTTCGTTTTAAATTCCAAACATAATTAACTTGAACTCAAATTATTTTATAAAATACCAACGAGAGTCGTAAAGACATGGACAAGCAGATGTCCTTCTAATATACTAAAAAAAATTCAAATAAACTTAAATTAAGAAATTTTATGTCTTAACGTCAAATAAAAAATTACTAAATTGTCGTGAATCATTCGAAATAATAAAATTTTCGCCAGTTCTTAGCTATATGTAAAAGCTGTATTTAAAATTAGATTACAGAGTGTTCTTAATTTTCGAATGATTTCTCGATGAAATTCAAATAGGCTTTCACTGTATTGCGCTTTCGCTAAATGTTAGACCGTAATGAAGCTTGTACCAACAAACAATTCAAAAGCATTCAATACAATGCAGCTTTGTTGGATTCGCAACAATAGGGATGCTGTCTCAATTATTTTTTTTGTATAAATTTAAGGGAACCCAATTCAGAAAGCACAATCTATTAGAAAATTACCAACTTATGTAGAAACCATTAAATTCTGGTGGTGGGTGTAATTATAGAATAACAAAAAAATTGAACATGAGAGGATTCTAATCTTCCCACGTTTAAAATATGAATTGATCTTTTGAGATTAAAATTTTTAACGACGAATATTATTTAGTAAAACTTTTCAAAACGTTTTTCCATGTATGTCATGTAGCAAATAGTTTAATGTATGATTCGCTTTGTCTATTAAATTTCTTATACATAACGTGCTGCTATCCTTAAAAGGTGTCTTTAATAATTTGATTGTTTTTTACAAATTAAAGTTTGGAATGAGACATAGGAAACATCCCTATTGATGCTGGGTGACGGAAGTTGTTAAATGTTGTGTACCGCTCACCGTTTGAATGAGGATACGTGTTGCACTTCCATTATGTTTTGTTTGATCGTTAAAATATTATTTTACATACAACACCGTCGCAACGTTTGACCTAACGAGTTCAAGCGAATCAACACACGGTAGTCATATGTTTGCAACGTTCAGTTTGATTTTGGTTCACTTTAGTTCATTTCATAGATTCCATTAGTTGAGTGATTGGATGTTCGATGTCCGTAGTATCTGTTTAAACAATTAAAATAATATATGACATCCCGTGTTTCATTCGCCTTGAATCCGTCATGTGCAACTGTCGGTTCGCGGGACGAAAACATAAATTTGGAAACGAAAATGAAATGGAATTGGGTAAAGTAGGACGATTTCCGAAGTAGTTTGTTGCACATAATCGATTCAATGTGGGATTCGCCCGATGAACAGTCGCAGTGTGAAGGCGCCAACTCTCCGCCACCCGAAGACAAACACAACGATGCCACCGCCAACGGAGACGCTATTAACGCCATGCCCACCATGTCTGACATCACGCCGTGAGTACTCCCAACGCTAATCGCTATTACAGTGCTCATTGAAATTTCCCAACTCTAACAGACGGATTTATTTTTATTGACTTATACGAGCATACGGCCTACCTGATGGTGAGTAGCTACCTTCGGTCACGGACGTCAGCAATGCCAAGGGCAGAGCCAAGCCGCTGCCTACCAAAAGATTGTTATTAAAAAAGAAGTTCGACGAATACTTTAAACAGCATAGAGCCGTTGGAAACATGACATTCGGTTATTTATTGTTACCTCTACTAGTAGAGCTGATTTTTTTAATTTTATTTAATAATAAAAAATGTTATTCAGGAAATGACATACAACTTAAATTCTAAATAATTTCTTTCCTTGCACGGATTCCTAGAAGTGATTATACGAAGCGATGAAGCAACTATTATTACACATACCTACCTATAGAATTTAAGGTCTTCGCTCATTATTTTTGGTGTTACAAGTGTTTATACACTCATTCTGTATTACGCCAAGAATTATAGTTTTATGGTCCTTAATAGGTATGCAAATGTTCGTGTCAATCGGATGTATTAGTATAGATGAAAATTACGTTACAAGTCAAGCTGATAAAGCCCCGGTAAAAAGTATGCCTCGTTATATTTTTAACAATATAGTTCAGTCAAATATTGATTATGAAAACGCCCTTGAAGCAACTCAATGTATTGATTGACATTGAAACGATAATAAAATACATAAACATATTTGTTGAAATCACTCGTGTGCCTTCTGTGATAGTTTTATGGCATTACACTAAATACCTTACCTAGAATACCAAGAACAACCATGGCCAGATTTACCTAACCGCCCCGAGCAACCCTGAAGAACATGGTCCCATAACCTACCCTATCCTATTACCTATTTTCGTCATGAATTAAGTAACGAGTTGTCCAGAGTATGATTTCGTTTAAAAAATTTATTTCGTATGCTATAAAATCAAACACTTTATGATAAAAGTATCTAATAAATTGAAAATGAACTCTGGTGCTTGGTGTTTAATATAAGTATTTCAGCAAATGTATTTATTGTTTTGGGACGTTTTAAATACTATTTTTAACACGTTCTCGCCATGATTTTTATTTCGTAAGTTTTGGATATATCAGCGTTAGTTCAATCGCCGTGATCTGGGGCAGACTAAATCTAGCTACATATCTATTTCGGGAACTCGCTAACTAAAAATTGTGTGAAACGTCTTTTGATGGTTGAGATAAACGCTGAAACGCTTGGAACTTTATTCCTTAGATGGGTGGACGAGCTCACAGCCCACCTGGTGTTAAGTGGTTACTGGAACCCATAGACATCTACAACGTAAATGCGCCACCCACCTTGAGATATAAGTTCTAAAGTCTCAAGTGTAGTTACAACGGCTGTCCTACCCTTCAAACTGAATCGCATTACTGATTCACGGCAGAAATAGGCGGGGTGGTGGTACCTACCCGCGCGGACTCACAAGAGATCTACCAGTAAACTACTAGGTTTACTGGTGGTAGGTACCTAATTGGCTATTTATGCTACGAAGCGATGTTTTCCAGTTCAGAGTACCCTCCTACCGGATAGCTATATAATACAATTCAGACTTCGAACTCGTGTCTCAATGTGAGTTGAAACATTGACGTTATAATGTTTATATGCTCCGGTAACCAGCTAAAACACAAAGTAGACCGTGAGCTCATTCAGTAAAGGAGTAACAAAATTAAAAAGAATCATTCTACCTACGTATTCATATAATATTTCAGTGACGAAGGCACGGTACGTCGGATGCACACAGCCGTGAAACTGAACGAGGTAATAGTGGCGCGGTCGCACGACTCTCAGCTCGTCATATTGAACTTGCCCGGACCGCCGCGTGACACCAGCGTCGAAAGGGAATCAAATTGTAAGATTTCACTCACAATAAACTACAGTTTCGAAGCTAGAGTTGAATTTGAAAATGGAATTGATAAACCACCAAAAATACATAGATGGATAGATGTTCAATTTAAGGGTTCGGCGAATGTTGTTGGAAAAGTTAGCGGAATCGTCTCATGAACTTATTAAGATGAAGTTATTTGTTAAGGAAATGTATTAATATATTCCTTTTAATACTGTATAAACTATTATATGTATGTATGTATATACCTACTTGTTTTTTGTGTATGTATTTGTAACTTAATATAAATTTCCTTGCACCTACCACTATTCAGTCTGCTCTACCTTTGGTTGACTGGTAGAGAATGCCTTAGACATTAAGTCCGCCAATGTAAACTTTACATGAAATGTAATAAATAAAAAATAAATATTCTGTGTCTTTGCTTCTCACCTAGAATCAGATTATCGAAACCTATCGTTTCTAGGCTAGGCGGACTGCAACATTCAGTTGTCGTTCAGTTCAGTTAGAGCTCTTCGGCCTGTCTATATCGAAACTAATATAAATTTTCTGGCGTTACAGACATGGAGTTCTTGGAAGTACTGACGGAGGGCCTGGAGAAGGTGCTGATGGTGCGCGGCGGAGGACGCGAAGTGATCACCATTTACTCGTGAACGGCGATCACATGCCAAGATCAAATATCAAACCTCCTTGTGATTTTCGTAACTATTCGTAGAAACTGTGGTTTGAAAATTCGAACGAATTTTTTTTGTACATACGAGATATCCATCGTCTACTTCGGATGAGATGTAATTTTGACAAAGATTACTCACAAATTAATTTGTTAGCTATAAAGCAATACTTCAACTGTCCGTTCTATCTTGGGCACCTCTTTGAGTGAATTTTAAATGTTAAAATTTTATATGAGGTCAATCAATATACATAATATTATGTCTGCGTGATATTAAATATTCCGTTAATGATGTCGACTCGCTCAACAGTGACGATGGATGTAACGTAGAAATGTACAGCTCGGCGTGGAGCGCCCTCTACTGTGAAGAGAAGCGTTTGACGTTTGTCAAGTTGGCACTACGCTGTCACAAATATCTTTGTACAAAATTTGCAGTCACAATTTCGACATAAATATAATAACGAAGGAAAAGTTGCAAAAAAAAAAAAAACGCAACCTGGTTTCATTTGTCGTTCATCTAATCCTTCACGAGATCTCAGCAGCTAACTTTTGAACGAATTAAGTGGGATATAATTTTATTATTTTATAAAATTTTAATAACAGTAAATGGTAATTTCGAATTGTCAAACATTTTTAAAAAAACATGGTGACACTAGTTTGTTTTAAGAACGCATTGAACAAAGACATTTGGGCCAGTCTACTTTAGCCTACTTCTACGACGATGGTAATACGTTTTGTTGAATTTGCTGTTTAGACCAATGTTGTTTTGGAATTTATTGACTGTTGTGTAGATATAAATACTTATATGTATGAGTCTGAGGAGCCTTATCTATCGTTCGTTAGCACTAAGTTTGTTCCGTTATAAGTTAGACTAGCTCAGAGTTGATTTAGATGTCTAAGCAATCCTTCGGTCACCGACACGCCGTTCAAGTGTCTTGTATGAAAGTGATCGTTTTAATACTTTTGTATTGCTTTACGTTGTTAATAGATTGTTTGTGATATTGCACAGTGGTGACTATCGTTACATTTTTTGACTTTTTAAAACGTATTTTGTAAATAATATTCTGTTTTAAGACGACACCTGCTCAACTTAAAAGTTAACGCATGAGCACGTCTTGTGATCGCGTGTTGCACGTATAAAATATTATACTAATTCGAACATTTGACAACTTTACAAAGTAGGTCGGATTATCGAAATTCAAATCAATTCTAGTCAGTCTTCGGTGTCATACATATAAAACATCATAATGAATCTAGTACCCAAAGTAGGTATGTCATAAATAGATGGTCCGTTTCTTCGATTTCTTGTTTGATCGATATCACTCTCTCTTAAACCTGACAGGTTTTATGATGAGTAGATACTTAGGAAATAATTCAATCCTCTCAGTATTTACAAAGTTAATTATATTCATGATTAAGACTACCTAATCACGATTTATTAATATAATTAGAAACGAAAAATACATTCTAGATATAGACAATGTTTAGTATAAGAATATTCTCCAGTTGCGATTGACTTAGTAACTAAATTTTGTGCGCACACTCGCGTAGTTAGATGAAGACATTCTATAATCTTTTTAGTTTCTATTAGTTTAAGTTTCGTATGACGACGATAACGAGCTGTAGACAAAATAAAATAACAATGAAAAGGCTTTGTTACCGTTCATAGCCCAGTTTTTAAGCATCGTGGATTTTTTTGGTAATCTTTAATTAATTTGATTAAAAATACATTTTCCTTGAGATATCAGCGTTTGCATAAAAATACCGTAATAGTATTTCCGTTTAATAAGATCGCTGAAACATCTGTAATACGTAGGGATACCAAATAAAAAACAATATGGTGAATTGTGATTTTAAAAAAGAACTTGTCAATTTTTTTTTAATATTCATAGAATGTTATCCACGGTTTTAAATATTTGTATGAAATATCCTACTGCAAAGTACCTTTATAGATAAAAATGTCGTACAGTAGTTGGTGTAGTCCTTAAGTCTCGTGACAATGATAAGTTCACCACATAGGCTAATCATGTTTATCATTCAATCGTAATCAGTAAATTAGATATAGAAATATTATATTTAATATTTTGACATTATTCTCCTAATATTATGTCTGATCTAAATACTAAAACTATCTGGAATCTGAATACAAAGATATAAACTAAAATATATAAAGTGTGATGTTACCATCCTTAAATGCTCAGCGAGTAGGTGTACTTTGGCGATTACTTTATTCAACTAGACTCAACTATTACAGAAACTAAAGCCTTTGATCGTGATTAAATGAACATAAAATGATTTTGGATTTAACCTAAAATGTACCTAAGAAATGAATTGGCAACACTACCATCACTATATAAAAAAAGTATTTAATACCTAAATAATTCTAAATTATATTGATGTTGGTGAATGAATTTACGTTTAAAGTTTATTTATCACTTAGTGATGTAAAGAACAGTGTTTGAAAAATAGTGAGCACATATCTTAATTTCCACATAAAAATATATTTTGTGTATTATTATTCAAACTATTTATGCCTATTAATAGGTAATCGAATTCTATTTAATTTTAAAACAACTATTAATTTTTACGACATTGTAGGTAGATATTAAAATCTAAAATTTTATTAAAGTGTTTTTTTGAATTAAATCAAAACATTCAAATAATGTAAAAGTTCAGGAGCTTTGATATTTCAAGTCTTAGTTTTATCGAATTTATCTAAATGTAAACTTTACAAGCATTTCGTCTTATAAAATAAACGAGAATTAAATATTTATGAAACTCAGAATTAACGATGTTCATTTATAGAAAATAAATATAAAGAACTCACATACATATATTGTGCCAAACGTTAGCGTTTCTCAGATGCAGTAAATGTACTTAGCTATAATTATTACCCAGCTTCCGAAACCGGAACGACGATAAACTACCCTTCCGAACGGAAACGGAAAACCATAATGGACCTACTTAACATTTTAGTACCTATTAAAATATTTCGTAAAACTGCAATGCTCGTACAAAACTGGAAAGACTAGAACTGACTTACTTAATTCAAAATCCAGTGTCAGAAATTATGGACTACCGACTGTTTTCATTGTCAGGAGCGGTAGTTCCAACCCAGCATCACTGGTGCTTATGTAATACTACTTAAATACCTGTAACAGTTACACAACACCAACATCATCATAAGCACATACTGCATATATATAGTTGAGATTAAAATAGTTTGAAATCGAGTTCGAAATAGCTAATTTAACGTTTTAGATTTAGCTACTAAATTGTGAAACGCCTAAACTGACCTTGAAAGCTTTGAGATTAGAAATCTAATTTGATACCCTTCGATCGCGAATAAGCCCAGTCTTAGACCAGAGGAAAGGCGTATAGTGGCCAACAGCAGTCCCGTGCTAAACACATATAATCTAAGAAGTCCCAAACTAAAGCAACCGAAAATAATTGGCGACTGTATTGTGTCAAGTAATTATTAATACTTATGTAATTATAAAATTATCTACTTTTAGATTTTAGGCTGTGAATCAGCATAAACACATTCTTAAAAATTTTAAATTATTATTCAAGCTAGAGTTGCTGTGATACACGATTATGGCTATAAATTAAGGATAAGTCATTTCTGGCCGCAGCACAAGACGGTGATGAACGGAGATGTCTCCCGTCTTCACAACCTAACGACGCCGTGTTGTATTGTTTGTGATTTCACTCAATATTCTAGACGCTCATTTAACCACCCTTGGTCGACTCTTTGGAATTTAAAAGAGTATGTATTCAAATTTAATATGGGCGTTACTTTCGCTCATTTGTAATCTAATTACTGTCTCACTTATAAAGTTACATTTAATCAAGGCTGTCTGTACTTTGAAATATTTGGAAAGAATTAAATTTTATAGAACATTATCTCTAACAGCCAGCAATGCGTTTGTAGGGTCTCTCTGTAAGACTTACGCATTTTACACTACAAAATTATGAGTTCAGGAAACTGTTGTTCTGTCGGGCAATAAAATACATTAATCCTGTTAGATAGAAATCGCTGAGCGGTATGCTAGTTCTTTGAGGTTTAAACACTTTCATCTGGGTCGAGTTTTTTAATAGAAAATGTATTTCAAATAATAAAAATTTAATAATTAAAACTTTCAAATAATAATTCTAGTGAATTAGTCAATGAGTAATTATTATCTGTAAGATGTTATGAGTATAATGAAATAAACTACGAATAAAATTATTAACGACTTTTATTTTCACCTTTCTTCTTACAACAAACAATTTTGATAAGCCTACATGATAAACACTTATACAAAAATCAATATTACACTAGACTAGAAAAATAATTTATCCTTAACAATATTAATCATATAGATACTTATTTTTATACCTATGGTGAAACATCTTTTCTAAAACTTTGTACAGAGAAAATTCATAGTGTTAAAATTTCGACATTACCTTAACTTGGATAGAGTTAGGGGTAAAAATTACACTTGCGTAATGATTTAATAGTCTAAATGTGCGTCTTCCAATGCATTCCAAAACAAAGCGTTGGGTAAAACATGTATAAAACAAAAGTATATCAGTCTCCGATTATTTGACTTTCCTATTATATTGTTAAGCCCACAAACAAATCTATTAAAAAATAATATTTTTGATGTTTCTCGTTTTTACAGGCCTCCCTTTCAAATTAATAAGTTTTATGAAGTAGTCCCACATGTATAAAGTCCCTAAAATATATAATACCTATTTTATTTTATAATAACCCAAATGAATAAGTATAAAAAATCGATAAACCCGAAAAAATACAGTTTTTACAATAATCAAATAAATCCTCTTTTTTTCTAACGCTGAATAGTACATTGTGCACCAAGGGAGAAAAATTGGACATTTCTTCCGGCGTGTAAAATTGCCACCCGAGCCAAAGGCGAGGTTGGTAAACACGCTGGAGGAAATGTCCAACTTTTCTCCCGCGGTGCACATACATTTTTTTCTCCTACCATGCCGAAAGTTCGTGGAGTACCGAGCCGGGGTCCAGGGGCAAAGCCCTGGCCGGGGGTAGGGGGGGCGGAGCCCCCCGTACTCATAAATAAAAACAATTTAACTGTTTTTTTATTTTTAAATAAATTACTACTAATTGAATAAGAACTGTCTGATGAACTCATCTTTGTTTAATACTTCACTATTAAATTTTATTTCGTTTTGTTTATATCACTTTTACACTAAACACAATATTTCAAATTACCCGAGCAACAATGGTGGAGAATTTTAGGTGGGTGAGAGCACTGAGAGCAGACGTAGACACTAACGCGCATGCGCACTTGTCAGTACTCAGGGAGAAAAAGTTACACTTTCTTCCCTGTACAGCGGGAGGAAAACCGAACTTTCAGCGTAGGTAGGAGAAAAAATTCATTTATCACATTCACCACCTGATGGGCACATGAAAAATTAATCAGCATCTCCTAAACTATTTTTAATGTAATCTCTTAGTCCATTTGAATTGTGGGAAGTATAAAATTGACTAAGCAATGAATAACTGAGACTGGTTACATTCAAACCTATAATTTGTAAATGTTTCCTCCTCATGAGCTGTGGACCAATGAGGTTTTTATTATCAGTACAAAAGTCATCAGGGAGATGTATGAGTATTGCTCTTGTTTTATCTTTATCATACTTAGATAACCAATCAGACTTACTGCAATTCAAACCGGGGGGATGTAACATAATATCTATTAAATATGTTTGATCTGAGCAAAAGTGCGGGACAAGTATGGAGGTTGATACATTCTGTTTACCACCTGCTACCAATTCAATATCAACTAATATTTTGTTTATTAAATTCTTAACCCTAAAGTCCTGTGATATTGGCTGAAGATACTGGTCCTTAGGCATTAAAGGTCCCAAATAATTTGGACATTCTATAGACAGTGCAGTATCGATTAAGTGAAGTTTCTTCAAAGTGTCTGAGCTTTTGACATTAATTAAATACTCAGAACTAAAAATCCTTTTTGTTAGCTTCAGTGGATATTGACTAACATAAATGAAAGATAATACTATAGAGCATATGTCATCAGAAGTCATCTTATTTAGATTTTGAAGAACAACATCCTCAGCAAAAGACCAAAACTGTTCATGAAGTGGTTTAAAGTTAAAATATCCAAATGGATATAAAACAGATCTCAAAAAGCCAACTGGTATGGTGCTGCCTTGATTGAAAAAATGTTTACTACATGCATTGAGAATTTCATCATTCCTTATATGAAATTGCATACAATAATTCAAAATACCAACAATTAAAACATGCATCTTTATTTTGTTGCCTTTAAGTTTGATGTATTTTTCTACAGCAATTTCAATTTGATCATCTGTATACTTGAGCTGTGTCAATTTTGATATAATGTCTAACATTTCATCATCATTTAAGGCATGAATGTTTGTGTGAAGCCACCTGCCAATCACAGCAAATGACTGTACAGACAAATATTTTTCTTGAATGAACACATCCAGAATTTGTTGCATTACTGAAACCGTAATTTTATTCCAATATTCAGACAACTTCTGCTCTGATAAGTTCAGTACAGTTCTTTTACTTGCTTTAAAACCAGGGAGAACGGAAAACAACTTTGATATATTTGTTTCGTTGATATCTGCTTCCCGTTGAACAAAACCAATCCATAGTTTGTCAATGATTTCCGAATATTGTTGGTCACCTCTTTTTAATATGAGAAATCTTAAAAATTCACATATTTGTTCCACTGAAAGCATATTGTCAAGAACTCTTAACATGATCTCTTCAGAAAACTTTGGTTTGTAAGGTTCCATAAAAGTAGATGTTGTGTTGAGTATGTTTATGATGGTTTGTGTCTCCTTCGTTTTTGTTACAACTTTTAGTAATTTGTCAAGTATAGCACCTTTAGCTAAGTTAACATGAACATTTTGAGTTGGATTTTTTTCTAACGTATAAATTCTTTCAATAGCACCTAATGCAATGCTCGGTGTTATTTTTGTACATTTGGATAGTAATGTAAATACATCTCTTAGATCTAAGCATTGACTGAACTCTGATTTTATTAAATTATAATTTTGGGAATCGTGAGAGATTCTTGAGGGCTCTGTGTCTACAATAGGCTTGTCATAAATTTCTGATAAGTCTGTTAATGTTCTCACAAGGACTGGGAGTTCCTGTACATTATATCCGTGCTCTACCATAATAGTAGAATTGCTAAATTGTGGGTTACTTCTGTTCTTATCATCACTAAAACTCCTGCGAAATGTCGAGCTGATACCAGAAGCCTTCGTATTAGCGTTACAAGATAGGATATTCTTCTTTGCCTTTAAATAAGTTCTTATTGCAATTGCCATTTCCAAAACCAATAAGTCTTTATTTAAGATACAGGATAATATTTGTATCTCCTAACATGAAATTAATCGTAATTAATTAAAAAACGTTTTCATAGGTAATACAATACACTTCACATCTAAAGGATGTTTTAAACAATACAAGAAATCAAAACACTGGCGATTTATTACATTACATTTCGACTTTGACAGTTGACATTAAATGCGTTATATATATGATTATAGGTCGTCTTCACTGATATTTTTTTGTTGAAGTATTGTTGAAGTTTGTCGAAGTTTTAAAAAAAAAAAGAAATATTTTTTTGATCTACATAAGAATTAATTAGATAGTATAAACGCACTTGTTAACAAAACGCTAGTAAATACGGCCATTGCCAGCTGACTGACAAAATCGGCGCATGCGCAATGTAGACGTGAGGTGATGGTTTGCTTATTAGATATAAAATAATTAATAATTGGGAATTTAATTGTTTTTTATGATCGAACAATCACCAATAGTCTTCGAACAAACGATAATTGATCAAAATTAATTAATCTGAGCAATAAAAATAAAGATATCTAGTAAGAGAGGCCAACTCAAGGGTGAAGATTTGTTTACTTAATTATAAATAAATAAAAGGCGAACAAACAATTTCTACATTCGAACATTAACGAACAAATAATTAAAAATTGAAAAAAATCCGAAAATAAAAGAGGGGGCCAAAGTCAGTAAGCCTACCGTGTCTAGTTCGTTCCCATGAACAGCTTTTTGAGGGCTTTTATGATCTGGTAACTAAGACCTTTAGGTAATGTCCTATTTTAATTTATATTCTTATTTTCTTCACAAATTTTAATGTGGGAAAATTCGAAAACCCCTAGACGTTGATTCTGAGGTTCTACCAAAAGTCCACAGAAAAGGTTTCATTAAATAACAACCATTTAACCACCACCACGGCTTTATTTCATTCCATCTCATTTATTTTCGTTTAATTTCATCCCCATTAAACAAAAGTCTGAAATTAATTAACTTTCGTCTCTTTTCTTTTTATATTATTATTCATATTAAAATTAAAAATAAGAAGAAAATTTATGGCTTGACTTAAAGGTTTCTAAGGCATTAAATCTTTAAGAAAAGTTAATTCTTGTCAACACTGTCATTGTCATCATTTATCATTTTAACACTGAAGTTACTTTATAGGTCTATGCCAATGAAGTAGGAAACCTATGGAAATGAAACGTCAACCAAAATTTCGTGCCACTGTGACGTCATCTGGCCACAAAACATGGCGGCTTTAGTGCTGTATAAAAGATTTCAATGTTATCAGGTTTTATCGATAAACGTTCTTGGCTCATTTTATTTTAAATATTGTTGAGTATTATTTATTTGTAGAATTTATACTTTAATGGGAAGTAAGTAGGTATATTGTTATGTGCAAATATGATATGATTTAGATTGGTGAAATCTAAGACAAGTTCGTCCTTCGAGTTTGCCAAGTAAACTATGATGATTTTTAAAAGTTGCTACACTGATTTTATAAAGTTGTCGTTTGTCGCAAAACATAAAGATATGGCGTAGTTCAAAGCCATCAGCCCATTTCTAGTATGCTAAATGTTATCGTATTTTGAGTACGTGTTTTTCTTAGACTATAACAATCTATTTTAATTGTTTTGCTGACTCTAAAGTCCGTAACATACTACCGCAGCGCACCCCAAAGAAGGTGCGCCGCACCATTTGAATCACTTTCGCTTGAGAGTGATTCAAATTTTAAACTTATCAAGGGATCGCGTGAAAAAAAAAAACACCTACAGAACATTTATTCATTAATTACAAACGTCATTCCTTGTGACTTCCGCTCTAAAATCACTTAATTATTAAATATTTAACAAATTTACAATAATGTTTTACTCACTGCGGAATAAAACTATTTTATTTAAATAGTTCCGAAGAGATTTTGTCGGTAGCCTTTTTCCCGAAATATCTAAACAGAATGTCTAAATATGTTTTGATGACATATTTTAAAGTGGTATTTATGATTAGTGTCATGATCAATAGATTCCGACCGAAAAATGGATTTTTCGGATGAGGGCTCCATAATGAATTTAAATACATATAGATAATAGTTTTAGGGCATCGACTTTCTTGAGATCCTATAAAATACGTTTTAATTATTATTTTTGTATGTTTTAAGCATGATAAATTATGAAATTTTATATAATTAATCATATTAAATCGATATCAAAGTCAATAAATAATGTACAACCCAAAACAGACGGCCGAACTGACGTGACAATGACATTTGGCGCGCTAAACATGGCGGATTTTCGGCCTCATTAGACGGAGACGGAGATATTTACGTATATTCATGTTTCATTTTATGTACGCACTGAAATACTGTTATATTGTTTTCCTGCGAGTTAAAGTGCTGAGTAAGAACGAGATAGATATATGTTTATGTATGTGCCTTCAAAATGGGTGCTATTTATATAAGCAATTGTACGTATAGAACATTATGTCGTGTCCCTACTATATAGGTCTATGGTCTATGCATTTTACATATTTGTTGTAGGTACATATAACTTATCTACCTACTTCGATAATTGTTAAACAAATTTGAAATTTCGTACCGACACTACATACAGTATATAGAAAACTTTAGTTTTTCATTGCAGTTTGATAATTATCTTTATTTCTGGTAATCAAACTTATACCTAGACTAAATTCTGCATAATTGTAATCATCGTAAAATAAATAATTTTGCTGACTTTATCCTGTTTGTTAGAATAGAGATCAGTGTCTTCTAAATCCCATTCTACGCCTGTGGCAGGTAAGTTACTAAATATAACTTTAATAAGTAATTATATCCTTTAAAAGGCAAAAAAAAAATTTAGGTATCTGTTTTTAACTTTTCAACAAGATTCCTCCTCGCGCGATATTTTCAGTTTTATTTTCAAATTCGAATATTATTTTAAAATACTCGGAAGATCAATATAAAAATTTCTCTGTAAAAAAATAGTTTAGAAAACTATATGCAGACGTACCTAATTGTCACAGGCTTGAATCATTTCATGTTAAACTTCGAGCTGTTAGCTATTTTATGTCATAATATGTTCGCTATATTTTGAAAAAGCGATACTTTATTTTTTATGACCCTTGTACTCCTTTGATCTGAAAATTTGCCTACGATTACACAACTGTGAGACACAGCAAAACCTTTATCAAAAAGTAATTGAGAATTTCATGAATAAAGCAATGGTCTGATATCATAGACGCAATGGCCATTTTCCTTAATAATATGTTATTTAAATATATTAAACCATCTAATTTACATAGCAAAATTTCATATCACAACTCGTTAAAAAAATATGTTTTTTTCTTTTTAAATGAATAATTTCACACTTAATGAATATTAAGACTACTTTTTCGGTTTAATCTAGCATTATTTGTTGTCTCTATATTAAATCCAACAATTTCAATACTTTACTTTTGCAGTCACATTGCACTGCATTCAGTTACAGAATGCATTCTTATTAAGACACCCTTTAAAACAACATGTTCAATCTGTTAAGAAACCAATTATTATTTCTGAGTTTTCGGTGGAAATGAAATTCAAATGAATATATTTGTGTTTGTCAACATACTATTTATTACATGACTATTGAATACATGAACTTTTTACAGTTACTGCTCTGAAGCTCAGTCTTATAATGTAGACACATCAATACAATACTTTAGACTATTTTTTATTAGTCTAAGTGAAATACATCTGTAAAGTAGTATCATAAAATGCCTGAGATGGTAAGTAACTACATATTTATGATATTCACTCAGTAATTAATAAGATTCATTATTACCATAACATTACAATTTAAAAAAACCCACAAAGAATGGAAAATAAAACAACATATTGTTTTTATCTTCTAAATAGAAATAATTAATGCTTTGGATTGTAATTTTTTTCTCACGTCTCTCCATCAATTATTCACACTTTAATTATTTTGTGGATATGATTATTTTAAAATTTCAATTAATCTGATTATTCAATCAGATTAATTTCCAATCTGATTATTTAAAAATTTCAAACACTAGTAATAATAAATGTGAGGCATTTTATTTGATTTAGGCACAGTATACTTTTTTTTTTAATCCTGGGGAATCCATTTACGGATACCCGGTCGAGGGGGGTAAGAGACCGGGTTATGTCGGACTCCGGCGCCTCCAGAGAAGAACAGGGAGAAGAAGAAGATAGGGGTCCTCCTCTTCTCCCAATTCCTGCCGGGAGACTACGCCTTGAGAAAGGCGCGCGAGGCACTGCACGGCGTCAGCCACCAAGAGCTACCCCGCAAAACCGACTACCGACTAAACCCCATCGAGCCCCACCACTCCGACTCCACGAAACCCACGGTACCGCACAGTGCGCGCCGAAGGCTCGCCGTCGCCGGTACCCATCCTGTTAATAGGACGGCACTCCATCCCCGGGAAAATCCCGCAGGACGTCGTCTCGGAGACACACCGTGAGCGGTGCACAGGAGCCACCTTGCGCCGCCTCACCACCGCACCAACAGCCGAGTACCGGGCACCCCCGCAACCGGCACCCGACAGCCCCTACAGGAGATGAACGGGAGCTTCGCGCCCGTGCCGCCCACTCCGCCTTCTTCGCTGAGAAGCCGAAGAGGGATCCCACTCCCTTTCGCGCTCCTCAGCCTCACGGAACGCCATGACCAGGTCGCAAAACCTGGTCATGGCCTCCCAAGAATTCTGGTCCTCTAACATGCGGGCGATGACAGCCCGCAAGGAGATACCTACCTTACAGAATAGAAATTAAATCTTATAATAAAAGATGAAGATGTCATTGGACATCTGATTCTGTTTATATCACTATTATGATTAGAATCACCCAAAGAAATAGCTCATTGTTAAGTGAAACTGATCGCTACGAGACATTAAAACATAAGACAGAAAAAAATAATATTTTATTGAACTAAATGGGCTTTGTAAGTTTACAGCTCTCCTGGTGTTAGGTAGTTACTACAGCCCAAAATTGCCGCCACTCATCTTTTAGATATGAGGGTGTAGTCTCACATTGTTAGCATTCCAATCCTAGCCTGAATTGATATTGTATTAGTATTTTGGTATCAATATTATCCTGTGATCATATTCAAATTGCCAATGCAAGAAACAACATGATGTGATTCCTAAGTATTTTATAAGACCATATGTATCTGGTATATTCATGCCTATATCGTAAAAGATCAAGCCTGGAGTTTCTTGCTAATTCTTTTCAGTGGTGGAAATGCACTTAGTCTGCAAAGTTGCTATGATTTAAAAGAGCACATTCTTATTTGGTTTGGTACAAGTCAAACGGAAATCTTTTATACTACTTTGTAAGTACCTATTCATCTTATGCTAGTATCTATTTGCGTACTTTGAAAAGGTGTTTAACAAACAGATGTTGCTAAAGCCTTAATATTTTTTGTTAATGAGCCTCCACAAAAATGCTACTTCCAAAAGTATCATTTAAAACGAAATTTTAAATTCCAGATTTGCATTTTAGTTCTTCATCAATACTTCCATCAATCCATCAACTGTCCTTTCTAGCTGCTAGGTACTGTTTATGAAACGAACACAAACAAACACATAAAGTTGACTAATAACTTCCAATCAAGCTTGTTAACCATCGGAAACTTACAACATTCCCTTGTATACGACAAACAGCATGTAATGTCATCATTGTAATTAGCACGCAGCGGCGCCAGATACATCGTTTTTATGTACAAACTGTACACAAAATCACTGTAAATATAAGTGCAAAGAAAACGAGATAACAGCATCGTGATAAGCTGGAGTTTTTTGAGATTATTACCTTTACGATAAGACGAATGCGTACCTGTTATTTTGACATGTTTAGTATTATCCTACTCGTATTAGTAGTCATTGTAGCGCAAGCTGCTAACGTTTCAACAATTTCCGATTATAACAAGAATATTGTATCAATCGAAGAGTTTAATTTAATTGATACAATATATAAATCTGAATCAAAACAATCATATGTGAGTAAACTATATTTATAACAATTTTAGACTATAACAGAAGTGCAGTGTTAAAAATGATGATACATAGTCACTCTCGCGAATCAATTAGTATTCTTTAGATCAAGATACGTGGGTGTGTCAAGTACATTAAGATATTCTTTTGGAATATAAATAAGCCTTGAAGATAAACGTAGCGTATTGGGGAAAAAAACGCGTCAAACACAAGCATCTCATAGGAATGGTCGCAGGTTCGAAATTGTGCTATTCATTCGAGACATTTACGGTGTATTCAGCTTTTACGTACGTTCACGACAACCAATGCAATGGATTTACATTGTTAATACATACTTAAGTAATGAACAGATGTGCTTTAGCATCTCTTGCTTGTCAGCTTAGACTTATATAGACAGATAACCTAACGTAACCACGTAGAATTAATTGGAACGCAAATATCTGGTTCTATTCGTGTTTGGACATACGATTTTCGTATAAAATCTTCGACACAGCGCACATTGCACATTTTGTAAAAATTCTTGATGAAATATACGTATAAAGAAAGCCGTATGCAACCATATTTATTTTTCTTAATAAACGTGAAAACGACATAGGTATTATGCTACCTTAAGCCTTCTTCAAACAGAACGCGTACTTAGCGCCGCGTACTTAACGTCGCGCTCTTCAAATTGACTAGATGAGTCTACCGCTCCTTGACGCAACGCATTCGCCAAATCATATTGCCTTTCGATAGCAGTGTGAAAATTTAAAAGTATTAAGAAATCGAGTGATTCAGATGTGGCATTGTATAAGCATGGGTATTTTCTAACTATTTATATCATTTTTTCGGGCATTATCTAGTATTTTAATACACATTCACTCGGACGCTAAAATAAAATATGTAAAAAATTACAACGCCTGACGTCAAAGCGTCCTAACGCCGCGACAGAGCGCTGCGTACTTATAGCGCTGGGGCTCTGTTTGACGGTATGTTACCATAGTAGTACAACACATCTTGGCGTCATAGCGCGGCGTCAGATTAGCGCTCTGACGCGCGCTAATTACGCGTTCTGTTTGACGAAGGCTTTAGTTTGTTATTAAAACAATTTGTGTTTGTTTTAATTACAACAATCTTATTATAAAGTTTTCTCGCATGTCACTATAATGACATTTCTCAAAAGTAATTAAGGTCGTATTTGCGTGCATATTTGACCTTCACAATATTATCATGTTTTTGCGATTGATGATTGTTTATGTACTATATCTATAGATATAATCAGAGCATTTCCTGGTTTCATTGATTGCCTTCAAATTAAAAAAGATTGATAGCTAGTCGAAATAATTTAACAAAAGAATATTGTGAATGGTCAATAGACAGTGCTTCTTCTAGAATTCAGTTATTAATTAATTCGGCTTGTCTGGATCCACTTTCCTCCTATCACGTGATGAAGATTATTAAAAATTATATTCACATACGACTAATAAGTTCAAAATGTTCTTAATGGTTAAGCTGGCTAATTTTGAACTTGCCAAATTAAAATCTGTCAGAATCATATACATATCATTTCAATGTATATCAGATAATAATATCATGAAGTTATTAAATAATAAATTCCTATAGCCTACATCCTTAGACTTGACCTTGACTACGGAACGATAAATCATCGAAATAAACGCTTAATATTTTTCTGCCTTGTATAGTCGGGCCTTTTGTTGATAAAGCTGTCATGTCAAAAAATTGTTTCAAATTAATACGCTTTTATTAGCTTCAGACGCATGTATGTTAGTATGCAACGGAATCTTTGAACATGATTTTGACCCCCTTCAAAACGTCGGATTAACTCGAAATTTGGTATATACGTACTATATAAGGACCGAAGACAACTCAATATTTAAAAAAAAATTAAAAAAATTAAATTCAACTAAAAAATAAAGAATAAATAATAGCTTGGTATCAGTAGCTATAAATATTTTATGAACAGATATGAGTAGAAGTGTTATTTTGATAATATCCTGAAAAGCACCCCACGCTTTTTTACAATAAAATCATTTTTCTTACACTATTCTTAATTCAAATTTATTTTCTATTTTTTAGTTGGATTTTCTATAAAAGCGTATTTTGTTAGTTTTTTTAAACTACATATTATTTTTTTTAGATTGAGATGCAGTTGAAATGGGGTATAGCAGGCGTGGGAATGATCGCCCATGACTTCCTAACAGCATTAGACACTTTACCTCCGGAACAACACAGGGTTATTGCAATAGCCGGCAAAGATGTAGATCGGGTTCAACGATTAGCAACACTGCACAAGATCAACACAGCGTACGAAGGTTATGAGCAACTGGCGCGTGATGCTTCTATAGGTACCTAATGTTCCGTTGTTTGTATTTACTAGTGGACAGATTAGAAAAAGAACGGCTGCCTAATTGTAAATACCATTCGTTGCATATAAATTATAAAGGCACAAGTCAGATTTGTAAATACTGAAATAAGTTTATATACAAATGTAAATAAATACGTATTTGAATGTATCAAAATAATAAAATATTGAGGGGAGAATAACTATTTTGTTTAAGTGATATTTGGGAGCCATTTAAAGTTTAAAATTTGTAAAAAATATCATAATAAAAAAACTTCTTCAGCTATTTGAATGTAGTAAACTTAATTCAAGTTCAATTAAAAACATCGAACTGTTAATGCGAATACCAAATAAAACTCATCTTTCATTAAAAAGATAAATGTCGCGTAGTAAGCGAAATGTAGCTTAAACGAAATAGCCTTTCACCACTCGATATGGTTATATTTAATACTCATCCATTAATACTCATTTTGAGCTCGACTACCCATCTAAGCAATAAAAAAAGAACACTTTTTTGTCATCTAACATACTCATCTGAATTTAGTGGAGGTTTTCTTGTTTCCAGACATTGTTTTCGTGAGTGTTCTGAATTTACAGCACTACGAAATTACAAAGTTAATGCTAGAAAACGATAAACATGTACTCTGTGAGAAGCCAATGGGTATGACTTACAAACAAACTAAATCATTAGTGGACTTGGCGCGTGAGAAGGGTCTGTTTCTTCTAGAAGGAATGTGGTCGAGGTTTTTTCCAGCTTACGACGCATTAGAGAAACATATAACCACTGGCGGCCTTGGTGAAGTCTATCACATCAACGTTCAGTTTGGGGTTCAAATTAACGACATTGAAAGGAATCTGTAAGATGTTTTTACAAATTAGCACTTAACGCCTGTTTGCTTTTAGGAGGCCCGCTCTTTAGATTATCAATGCTTGTCTCACGCAAATCATTAATTCTTTCATGAATCATGAACAATAGCTTGCGCGGTGTGTTCTTTAATGTATTTTATTGTTCATATTCTTGGCTCATTGAATTTTAATTGTTGATTTATGCTAACGCATTTTAAACAAATTACTTCGAAACTTTTCTTATTTAATTTTATGTAAATCGTGCGATAAAAAAGTGTGAAACGAAAATCACTAAAGATTGTTTTGTTGTTACCTCAATTTGAAATATCCAATTAAACTACTTCGGATACTTTATTTATCATTACAAGAACAGAAAAAAAAAAGGATTATGGCTAGATGGCCGGAAAATAAGTTGTCACCGAAATCCAGGAGTGAGAAACTAGTATTCTCTCGTCAGCAATCGTGTAAACGATAATTATCACGTCTCTGGTCTCATATTGTCATAAATAGTAGTATAACAATTTCAGGATGAAGGACCTCGGTGGTGGTGCGGTTTTAGACCTAGGAGTGTACATGTTGCAGCTAATCAACTTCATATACAAGGAACCGCCAGTGGATGTAGTGTGCACGGGGCATTTAAGCAAAACCGGAGTAGACGAGTCCGTGTCGTGTGCTTTGAAGTATAAAGACGGAAGAACGGCAACAATGGCCGCCCAGACGCGTGCGACCATGACCAATAAAGCTGAGATTATTGGTACGAAAGGAACAATCTCTGTAAGTAGCTATATCTATATACTAGCGGCCCGCCCCGGCTTCGCTTGTGTCGCGATGTAATGAATTTAGGTAAATTTTTTTGGGTTACATTATTGGAGTTTTAGTAAGGATCCCTAATTTTTTTGAAAATATAATAAAAAATTATAGCCTATGACACCCGGGTATAGTGTAGCTTGCCAACAGTGAAAGAATTTTTTAAATCGGTTCGGTAGTTTCGTAGCCAATTCAATACAAACAATCAATCAAATCTTTCCTCTATAATATTAGTATAGATTTTTTTCCATTATCGGGGCGCGGACTCCGTTTTGTGCAAACAATGGTGTGTCTCGTTTCCCTTCTAGGTAATAAACGAGCTAATATATTTATGCTAAAATAGCGACCCGCCATCGCTTCGCTTCGGAAACTGTAATTTATTATTGATTTTTCCAGTATTTAATGGATTATCTAAACATATAAATAAAATTGGAGTGTCTGTTTGTAATATTGAAATAACCGCTTTTTACTACATGCATATGAACATATTATATACGGTACATACACCAAAAAAACATTTTTTACAATTTTTGTCTGTCTGTCTGTTTGTTCCGGCTAATCTCTGGAACGGCTGGACCGATTTTGACGGGACTTTCACTGACAGGTAGCTGATGATATAAGGAGTAACTTAGGCTACTTTTTTTAGACTAGCTTCGCCCCGCGGCGTCACCCGCGGTACGACAATAACCACGGGTAACATCGCGTGACTCAACGGGAAACGAGGGCGGGTCGCTAGTTATACATATAAACCTTTCTCTTCAATCACTCTTATATATTAAAAAAAACCGCATCAAAATCCGTTGCGTAGTTTTAAAGATTTAAGCATACATAGGTACAGAGAAAGCGACTTTGTTTTACACTATGTAGTGATGATAAATATCGCATTGCATAGAAACTTACATATATGCATCCTACAAATACGGAAGTCTCCCTTTTTTTGTTCATAATGTATCTATCGTAAGTGTTAGGAGCCTCTCAAAATTAAACGTTTATTATGGCGATTTTTATTCATCGATATCGATATTAGTAAGTACTAATATCGATTCTAATATAAGTGAGTTAAATAAAATTTATTGGAACTACGAGTGCATTACGAGTCTTTATTATTATTTCTTTATTGAAAAAAAAAGATGATACTCTTTCAGAAGATGAAATAATATGCGAAGCTACATCGAAATCTCTACTTATAATTTTTACGCGGGCAAACACATTGTATTCGTGAAGATTTGAATAAGAATAAAAATCCTTTACATTCTTATGCACCCATGCTGTCATTTAAAGATAATAATAGGTTGCTTCTCTGAATCGATTTTGATCGACCTATTGATGTAACGATTTGCGACCTTGATGAATATATCGCAGTCTGGCTTCAATACCCATTTGATTAAGATGTTTCTCATTCTTGGTCTGGGTAATTGTCGAATTGGCTAGAAAATTCTAGCTTAGAATGGTTTAGTTTAAAAAAATATCCACAAAAACCTACTTCTTTAGTGAAAATTAATGTACAAAGGCATTGTAATACATTATAACAATAGAAATAATGTTAGAAGGCCATACAAACGCACTCCTCAATGAGTCCACCTCTATATAAACAGGCAAAGACAAAACACTTATGAACCAATTTCTCGCCTGTGAATGGATTTCCTTTTCTGTTTGGTGGACGAACTTATGGTGCTCTTAATGTAAAAAGTGGAAATAGTGTATTTTACATTAAATGTTAACAAAGACTAAAAGAGAAAATGTTTTTAATACACTAGCGACACGCCCTCGCTTCGCTTCGGAAACATTAAATTTTATTATTGATAGTTGAGTCCCGCGATGTTACCCGCGGTTATTGTTGTACCGCGGGTGACGCCGCCTAATTTACTCCTTATATCAACAGATCAGTGAAAGTCTCGCCAAAATCGATCCCGCCGTTCCAGAGATTAACCGGAACAAACAGACAGACACAAAAATTGTAAAAAAATATATATTCATATGCATGCAGTAAAAAGCGGTTATTTAAATATTACAAACGGACACTCCAATTTTATTTACATGTATAGATTTAATAAAACTGCGGGTGTCGGTGACTATAGTCAAATTTCGATCATTGGCCGAACATTAATAATGAAATAGATATACATAAATTTAACAATGTGCGTCGTAACTATATCAATTAAAAACGAAGTTATTTTAATATTACGATTATTATTTTTTGCATTGAAGTCGAGAATATCCACAGTTGATTTAAAGTGACCCTAACTGGCAGGTCAAGGTTGAACAATTACCATATGTAGGTGAAAGGGGAATTATGTTGTGTTAAAGTCGTTTACCTTATAAAAACCTTATATGTAACGACTTAATCGCGTGCTAACTAACGGCTTACGGAATATTTCCGCAAATGTCCGTATGGTGTTAAATTGAAATATGAATGCTAGACACTGAGACACGTGTACGAATAATGACACATTACTGCATAAACATCTACCTGGTTATAAAATTTAGCTTAAGTAGAAACATTGGTTGTTATTGGCGTTTAATATTACAGATGAATCACCGTATTCGTTGATAGACACGATAAGGTATATTATAAGCAAATTATGATGTACCTACCATACTGACGTTAAAAATATCAACTACGTCAGGTTATATAGAACTATTTTGTCCCTATTGTTCCCTTTTGTTCCTATTTAAATCCATTGCTCAATGCAAATTATTAGCAGAGATACTCTTGTAACGAGAACCCGTGATGACTTTGCGTTAAAAATCAATGAATTTCAGTTGGAACACGTCGAATTAACTAAATTTTAAAGACAGTACAGTTTAAAAAGCTTCCTCGCTTCATACGTAAAACACCCGGCTTAGCCTTGGAACAGACAAGTTAATATCAATATCAAGTCTAAGTAATAATGTACATAACATAATTAGACCAGTAAGAAACCTATTTACTTTAAGTGACATTTTTCATGACAAATATCATGACCACAAAAAAACATCAACCATTTGAAAGAATGTACTCATCCTACGCATGTTGGAGAATGAGTATCAAGATAAAAATTTCTACATTTTTTCATCTACTAGCACTATGAAATTCATCCTAGCAGTGTGAAAATGTAGATTAGAATTGGGAAAATCACAAAAAACCCTCTAGGTTCATAATGCCGATACTTCCCGAACGCTATGATATGTCCTTCTTCAAACAAAAATCTTGAGCAATATGTTGCATTACCGATATCTATGAGCATTTGTAACAGTAGGTGGAATGTGAGCTTATCTGTCTTCGAAGGCAAAAAGAAAATCGAGAAAATTCCCGAACTTTCAGCCAATCTGATGAAATAACAGGAAATCTGTTTTAAATCCATTTTAACGTTCAATAGAACATAGAATAGAAGAATGCTTTAGTTCGTTACGACGTATATTATTACGAACCTGGTCTTTGTTCATTAAAAATTCATCGTCAATAAGTGGATAGCGAACCATGTCTAAGCAGTACTGTCGTCTATTTTTCTTCGGCCAAACAATAACATTTTTTTTATTTGGGGCTTAGGTAACATAATATCTGGAGGAGGGTAAAGTAATGTTCGTTATTATTGGACTTCGGTACTGGTTCACGGTTAGACAGACCGTGACGTTTTATTTCCTACCTATGCTGATAGCCTTGAGAGGCTATTTTAGCTTCACCCTAACGTGTAGGTGAGCTCATGGGGCTCAAACCGGAAGTGTTTGCGGTAAGCAACGGCTTGGCTCCGCCCCTGGCATTGCTGAAGTCCATAGGTGACGGTAACCACTTAAGTCAGGTGGGCCATATGCTCGTCTGCCTACAAGGGAAAAAAAAACTGGCTCTAACAAGAGCAGTGCTTCGCAGAATCTACCACCGGATCGGAAACGCGACCCACTGAAAAGATCTGTGAGAAACTCAGTGGGCTGTGTCTGTGGGTTAATTTACTCGTCGAGCCCTTCGTCACAAGTGACGGGTTCGGCGAGGACGGTGACCGGTGCTTGTGTTACCTAAGACACCGTTAAGGGATCGGGAGGATTCGTAATGACGTGACCGTGACGTCGCCAGTCGCACTACTATTTAGACGTTTTAAATCTTTCACTCTTTCAATAAATAGTACACCTTTCAGTTGGAGTACTTCTGGTGTCCAACAGTATTACACATTTCGGCTGCTAACAGCACCGAATGGACATTACCGAAGGGCAAATACAAGTTCCACTTCCACAACAGCGCTGGACTCAGCTACCAGATACAGGAGTGCTGGGATTGTATTAACAAAGGTAAGCTTAACGAAAAACCTGAACAAAAAATCGCTTCGACAGTTACTTTAGTCATGGCAACACTGATCAAAACGCACCTCGCTCGACGGTATATAATGAAAAATATTTTGGACCACATTCGACTTAATTAAGTTAATGAACAAACCAAAATGGCGCAAAAATTCTCACCATGAAGCAAAATTGAAAAAAAAAAACAAGTTCTTAAGTATCAACGGCTTTCAATTGAATTAATACAAAAAGAAACACATTTGTCCCGGCGGACATTTTAATTTAGAACTCAAAAATATTTTGTGAATCCTCACGGCGTCGATGTCTTAACGTTTTAGCGTCCTGTCTATTTCTGTCTCAGACGATAGCGGGGCTATGACATCATCAGTCAAGGCAGACCGGGAGAGATTTGCGCTGTCGGTAACCATTTGATCATGAGTTCTTACACCGCTTCTTCGATAATCTCTATCTGATAATCATAAATAATAAAAAATAAATAATTCTCATCGCATAACGTTTGTTTTAAATCGTATAAAATCTATAATGGATGGGTAGGTACCACAAATGGTATTCATTACAATACAATTGTTTCAGGTATTGTTGAGAGTCCAAAGATGAGCTTAGATGAAAGTATTCTCTTATCCAAATTGACGGACACTATGAGGGCGCAACTAGGAGTACTTGAAGCGGAATTATAAACCAATCGATTGATTATTTTTATTGTACAATTTACATTTTAAATATGGCACGATATAGTTCAGAACTCTCGTAAAAATTTTGGGATCTATGGAAAAAAAGGATAAAGATTTTTGCTTTGTTTAAAAATTATTTGAATGTAGATTCAGTATTGTTTTTATTGTTTAAATTAATTATACTTGCATTTAAAATTTCTTAGGTCCACCGCGTTTTTGGGTAGCTGTCGCTCCTCATAATTTTATTAGTAGGTAGTTCCCAATTGTTTTTAACCTTAACAGTTTGAATTGTTTAACTATAATAATTTATTAGATCGTTAAGTTTTTGTTGATCGCTACTATTGACATGAAAATTGAGATCTAGCGCGCACTAAGAGAGTGCAAATGTGACTTGAACCTAATGTTTACAAGTGGAAAGTGACCGATGGGACTTTTCTCTGCATAAAACATCAAGACCGACTAAAATACAGGATATAATATTCATAAATCAGGGTGTTTATACAGCATAGACTATAGTGTTTTTGTGTATTTGTAAAAGTAATGATTGTATCATTGTAATTTAACAAAAACGTTTTAAAGCTTAAGATCTTGGCTGTATGGACTACGTTCCTTTTGCGTGTCTGAGTAGACGAACAGAAACAAAAAATCTATAAATATTACACTTAATCTTATGAATTCACAAATAGTACCTATATACGTAGTAAGTATATCCTACCAATCAGTATTTAAAATGCCAGTATGAAACAAAATATAATTTTGACTTTAAAGTTAAGAATGTTGAACAAGAGCTTCGTGTTGTGATATTTATGCGTATTTAATCGATACAGTATAGTCTGTTAGTTATCTTACGTATACTATAACGGTGAAATTTATAAAACGGTATTTTACCTCTACTAACTGTGATTAAAAGAGTCGTTGTGAGACGGTTGTTATTTATTCAAATTAATAAAAAACTGTTATTCAAATTTGTTTTATTTTGATAGTAAATATATGTGCTTCATATCCATATGAATTGAGTGTAAATAAAATTAATTATTCGTTTCTAAATCTACACTATAGTAAATAGTAGGTATGCAATTAGGGTTGCCACCCGTACTTTATAATTACGTAAATACGCGAAAATACTTTATTTCGCATGATTTAGTTCCTTTGGGATAATGAAAAGTTTAGTCATTTGTATTTTTTCGTTAACGCCACATCACCTAAGCACTCGTTTTTTTAATAAATATTTTTGAACGCAACTTAACCTCAAATGTCAACAATGTCACTGTCATTAATTGTCACAATTTCTTGTTTAATTTGTTCAATAAAAATAAAAATATGTAGGTATCTAAACATAATAATAATAATAAATAAATAAATAAATTGCACTTTATTTTAATACTATGTACTTTTTTCCTACCTAAAATAACCAATGTACTTTATCTGCAAAAAAAAGGTGGCAACCTCATATACAATCATAATCAAATTTAAAAAACCTTAAGACAATTTTTATTTATTACGAATACATAAAACATAATTATAGTAATAAAAACAAATCGTAATGATTAGTAAGTATCTCATTTTACAAAGAGAACTTTCTTAATTTTTTTTGTATATTACATGAATTAAGAAAAAACTCAATAATATGTACCGCACCTAAGACAAGTGCATAGTGGCTTTGTAAGACAATTTATGAGCTAATGGACCTTCAAATAGACTCATATTTATTTTTGGAAGCTTTGGAAGACGTTCCTGATGATATCAGCGCCGTCTCGTATCTGTGCCTCTGTGATGACGAGTGGCGGCGCGAGGCGCACGGTCTGTCCGTGCGTCGGCTTCGCTAGCAGGCCATTGTCGCGCAGGCGGAGACACAACTCCGATGCTGGAATTTCTAGGCAATAATAAAGACCATCAGTATCACTTTTAATGGCATTTCCTCTTTTATGGTTGGACAAACTGGTACTGTTTACCATAATATCCTACATTAGGTTATTTTACCCTGGGTAAGACATAGTAAACAAAAGCTTACCTAATGAAACCCTTAAAGTAAACGGGAGCGCACGAATGCGCTAAGCAGGCAGAATGGTATTATCTACCCGCGTGGTAAACTAACAAAATTCATCGTGAATGTGGTTTGTGAAAACGCGTCAGGAACGTATTTACATCATAAACGTAGGACAAGCTTTAGTATACATTTCTAGATTGAATTACAATGCTTTTTTATGAGTGGACTAATCCCTCTTTTGAAGAGAATATCAGTAAGGACAAGGTATTTCGTTAAAACACATTTTCCTGCACCACCACTTTTTCCTTCCTAATCTGATTTTTTTTTTGCTAACGTAAATAGAAGAGACTCATTCGTCACCACGTCGATGGTAACCGTCACCAACGCCAGGAGCACAGCTGTTGTTGTTATCTACTAAGAAGAGCTCTTTTCGAACCCCGTGAGGACAGTGGTCGCTGATACGGTGACAAAGAGTAGCACTAGATAATCTTTAATTGGAGGGGGTAAAGGTTATCGGACTTTTCCGAATTTCTTCATTCGCTCCACAATCATTTATTTGAATATGCAGGAATTGTTTTCTTTAACTCCTATATCAGACATTTACAAAGAAACCAAACTCACTGTCATCCACTACAATAGCACACATCAGTCCCCTTCCTCGAACTGTACGAATCTGTGTTTTTGGTATCTGACTCAGCTCTTCGCGTAGTATTTTGCCCATCCTCTCAGCGTTTTCCGATAACTTCTCATCCAGTAGCACCTGAACCAATCATAGTGTTAGTTCGTTTTTATGGCTATTGAAATCAATAACGTCACAATACGAAAATATTGATATTTAGGTATATTCATAAGATCAAAAACGTTTTTCGTTTGTTCGTCGGTTATAATATAGTCTAGTCATTTTATTCTCGTGTAGAAACCCACGTGATTATATTGTATTTATTGATTACGACTGATTAGATATTTTATTGTAGCCTAAATGTTGACTTTCATACAACCCACGGATTACTTCCGCGTTACATAAATAACTTGCAGTCTGAAGAGCACCTTTTAATACACTAGGTAAACTTAGACTTAAGGCCTCAATTTGTCGCGTTATGGTGTCAAAGAACTCGATAAATCACTTACAGTAGTGCGCAATAAAATAAAACTGTATAGATATTCGGAGGTCAGCATACCTTAATAGCTTCTGTGGCTACAGCGCACGCCAGAGGGTTTCCTCCGTACGTTGATCCGTGAGTGCCTGGCTTTATCACCTGAAACCGAGTTCGTAGAAACATTATATCGAATACCTACTACATACTTATAATATTCCTAATAAAATGTTATAAAAAAGAAAAACATGTATTCAGAAGTTAAACCATCAGAAATGTTCTGTCTTATTCTCTCGCAGGCTTAAATTGTATTGACATATATTATGTTTGTCTCTGTTTATTAATTCTCTCTCTATTCATCGAGTTTTCTTTCAGAGTTAAAATGAAACTTGTAAAGGTTAATTAAGTTCATATTTTTAGTCACTTTTCGAGTGTCGTTTCTGTTTTGTTGTGTTTCAAATAACAGCGATACTAAAGAACTTTTCACTTCAATGAAAAATGTTTCACATTCTACAACCCGAAGCTAGGGATCAACTAGATCATCAATATATCAAAGAAGCGATTTTTTTTACAATTACCTACTACCTATTTTAATGAATTATTACCTACTGTAATTAATTATAACCTAATATAATAATGTAACATATTGCGTGTGTCAGGTCACAGACACGACTTAGCGTATTTCACAAGGTTTTTTTTTATATATTTCAAGTTCATATCGTGATATGTGTTATTCTGATTAACTGCGTGGAAAAATCTAGGGGCGTATGTACCGATACAGATAAAAGATCTCGTGTCGTGGTTAGGTTAGCTATTTGACACTTGTAGATTATCTTATGAACTCTTGCGAACTATGTATTTAGATAAGTCGGTGTTACTTATCTTTTACGGAAGCCCGATGCGACATCGATTCAAAGTTGCAGCAAAATTTAGTGAGACTTTGAAAACTACGGAAGCCGACTCGAGTGCTGCTCTTTGATTTTGATGAAGCTATAACGTTATTGCCTTGGATTCTGATGAAGATGAAATGTTTCTCGCTCGATTGAGTCTAACTGGTGTCCTTATCTTGATTTGTCAATAATTTTCAATGTGCCCTATGCTTACAATATCATTATTATTTATTACATATCCGACCCAGACGACAGCACAACGCAAAACCGCCGTCGCGGCGTCGCCCGAAACATGTCTTGTCCCCTTTTCTTGTCGCATGCCCTATAAGCTGCTTTCAGACTACGCTATACTATAGTGCCATACCTAGTACAGTACAGTGTGAACGTGTCCATAATAATGTATAGTGCACGATATTGTTGTGCTATGAGCTATATACTATATGCTATTATACTATAGCGTAGTCTGAAAGCAGCTTTACACTCTCGGCGCTTTTAGGCTCTTCAAGCACCGGTCATCGTTCTCGAGTTCGACGTGTAACCTAACCCATAGACACAACCCACTGAGTTTCTCGTCGGATCCTCTCAGTAGTTCGCGATTCTGATCCGGTGGTAGGTTCAGCGTAGCACTGCTCTTGGTAGGACTAGTGTTAGCAAATTCTCTCAGGTTGAGCCCGTGAGCTCACCTACCAGTCACAACGTAGCTGGAATAGGCCCTTAGGCTACCAACTAATGGGTAGGGAAATAAAAATAAACAACGTAATATGATATTGAAATTAGAGAAATAACTTACATCCATAATGCCGTTGCTAGTTAGAACAGCGGAAACAGGCAAGACACCCCCGCTGAGTGCTTTGCCAAGTATTAGGATGTCTGGTTTCACGCCTTCATGTTCCACAGCCAACAACTTGCCTGTGCGACCTGACAGACATAAATATTGTTTTCATTATATATAATATATTACGAATACGTTTATATGCTGACTGATTAACCGAAGAAAACTCAAGGGAAGTTTATGCATATTATAAAGTCAATTATACCTGACACACTAAATTACGAGTATCTGGGAATGAAACCTTCGCTCTGGACCAGTTTAATTTTTAATTTGTATTTTCTATATCAATTATATTATACAAAAAAAAAATGACATTGTAAACTTCTATTCTGAAACCACGTAGATTCTCTTAGTATTTAACAACCATACATAAATATAGTCGGAGGCAAAAATTATCTGAAATTAAATTTCGGAGGAAGGAAAAGATGTTTACTAGTGTTTAGGTTCTTGTCGGAATTCGAATGATTTTTTTCCAATGTCTATTGTAGGAGCCCTCCGCTTATGGAGGCTCCAGGGCTTTCGCCCCGGTTTCCCTACCCTAAATCCGGCCCTGTGCCCAATCGTCACATTAAGTTGTATTGATATTATAAAACATACCTAATCCAGTCTGTACTTCGTCCGCAATCCACAACACGTTGTGCTTTGTACATAGCTCTCGAACCTTCTTGAGATAGCCGTCGTCAGGTATTACGACGCCTGCCTCTCCTTGAATCGGTTCAACCATGTAAGCCGCGACTGTCGGATCTTGGAGAGCTTTCTGCATATAAAAGTCGTATTTATTATGTTACATTAAACCAATAATTTAGTTGTTTCACATAAATTAATATAGTTTGACTTGGACTTCTATTTAAGAATACAAAATCTAAATGTATTTAATGATAAAATCTCTCACCTCTAAAGCGGGGATGTCGTTGTAGGGAATAAGAATGAAGCCCGGCATGTACGGGCCGAAGCCTTGGTAGCAGGTTGGGTCTGATGATGATGATACCGCCGATAGGGTTCGACCCCAGAAGTTTCCCTCCGCAAAAATTATCTGCACGAAAAAGAAATAAGAAATTCCAAAGCCACACCGTTTGTACGGTACGATACTGCGATCTTACCCATTTTTGTCCCGTAACAATCATGCATTTATAGCGTAGTACAGAAATTATTTCAATGTCTGAGAATTCGAACGATCGTCTCAACGATATTGCTCATAATAGGGCTCATTTTTCTGACAAAGCTTATAGGTTACAAAAACCTATATAGAACGTAAAAAAAAAAAAAAGTCGGTATTTTTTTCAAAGATATCACAACCAACTTTTTTCATAATCTCATTATAATACATACCTTAGCTTGGCCTTCAGGTATCTTCTTGACTTCGTACCCCCATTTACGTGCTATCTTGCATGCACTTTCACCTCCTTCAACACCCGTGTTCATAGGAAGCAGGCGATCATATCCAAATAACTCTGTCATATACTTTTCATACTTGCCAAGTTGATCGGAATAAAATGCTCTGCAACAAAATAACTATCAATGTTTGGATATTTATTACAATGTTAAATGGATATCATGGACACCGAATATGTAAATGTGGCCGCCTAATTTATTAATATTAATTAGGAAACCAGAAATCGAGAAAATAGATTTTAATTAAATTAAAACAAATAAATCATTCAAAGACAACTTTCTCAATATGTTAACGTGTACAGTTTGAAATCAAATATAAACTAAATAAAATCAAAATTTACAACATTTTTTCACGTCATTACACCACATGGTATCATATGTCAGTGATCTGGGGTTAGCGTCGTTTACCACCTATTGAATCTAATTAGGCCGCTTTAAGTATAGCTTTAACGGGAATTTTGAAAAATAAGTGTTGTCCGGTTACCTATTGACGTGAAACTGAAAACACTCGTATTAGCGGTAGGCAGCGGATTAGCTCTGCCCCTGACATTGCTGAAGTCCATGGGCGACGGTAACCACTCACTATCAGGTGGGCCGTGTGCTCGTCTGCCTACAAGGGCAATAAAAAATAATAATAATAACACGAATAGATAATCATGGGTTACCTTGACACTAGTGTCAAATTATCAGCTTGTTTCTTCAAAGCTTCAATTATTCTAGGGTGGCAGTGACCTTGGTTAACTGCGGAGTAGGCGCTTAAAAAATCATAATACTTTTTTCCTTCGACATCCCACACGAACACTCCTGAAAGAATAATTTCAATAGCTTTTTTTCTATGGTAAAACACATTTATCGGCTATCAAATGGTAACTGTCAAAGCGTCGACACACCACAGCGTCCATGCCGCCAACCAACTTCAGACATGAGGTTAAAGTTGAGGTTGACTGTTGAGGTTAAAGTTGACTCAGTTATAGCGATAAAACGATTGTCAAAAGTTCTCGCAAGGTGGGTAGAGAAGACGTCGCGAGAATCCACTGGGTGCAAATTTTTTTCAGTAATATCTTATAAACCATTTCTATAATCAGGAACATCAATTATCAGTAGCTACGTTGTCATAATTGAAATTTCGATCGTTTTGTGAATTTCTCAATTTGCTGAGAATTTTTTCATTCCATAAAACCTTGCGTAAAACCTTAAAGATTTTGCGAACGTAAAAAAAATTGGGCAATCGTTCAGTTGTTGTCAAGTGATTTGATCACCAACGGGTAGCAATGAATTTTTATTAACACGCTCTTATTCTATTAGTTTAGTTTGTACATTTGTATTTGACGAAATCTTTGAACTTCATTTTCACCGATTCATATCATACAATATAGTGTCCACAATTTAAAATAAAATTTTCTGTTCCACAGAACGTTAAACAGATCAATAAGTTTATTTATAACATTAATAAGTCATCGTTATAAAAACATTCCGGTGGAAACAAGTGCATCTTTGTGTAAGTAATTACGGAAAAAGTCATTTGTGTCTAAATATAACCAGATAACCCTAAAGGTTATCTTGACCATTCTTGACCACCATGAGGGAAAGTTTATTTAATAACAACTTAATATTAATAAAAACAATCAATTATTTTGACCTGACCTATTTATTATATGGGAATAATACTTTTTTAATTCATCGAAATTGTAAACCCCATTTATAATTTCACTTGTGAACTAGATTACGAATTTCAAATTATGTAATCTATGTACGTATCAAGTTATTAGGTTTAAGTTATTCGTTTAAACTTTATAGCCATTAATATGGTAAAAGTATAATCACCTCTATAGGCGATGGTTTTAGAACAGGTGCATTTGAAATTCCATTATATGCATGAAGGAGTTTTAGGTGTATCTTTTTTTTACATATTATGTCAGCAATTTTTCATACAAATGTTTGCGGTTTTCTAAGAAGAAACATAACTATTACGTCAGTATAGGTACACGCTGTCAGCTTTAATTCTGCAATTTGATTTGGGCGTTGCTTGAATTGGTCAATCAAATCAAGACTAGTATTAGATAAAAGTAAAGAGCCGGTTAAAGGCAGTCACCACAAAAAAATTAAATGCATTTAGCGATAAATAACAGTAATACAGAAAAATACTGATTATAATGATATATATATAAATTTTCATTATTAATAAGCCCCACCAGCTTATCTTAGAATGATAGGATCAAAATAAAATAAAATTTAGCAATCTCAAGAAACAGACACAGATATATCCTTATTTTATTATTAACTAGCGAACCCGGCGAACTTTGTTCCGCCTTAGAGGCAATAAATGAGCAGACTTTTGATCAAGGTCAATTTTTTATTTGGATAATTAATGTAATTTAAAAAAGCAAGTATTTTAATGATTCTTTATTGGCCATGTATTTTTGTTATTATTATTATATTTTCTTGTTCTTCTTCAGTCCTTTCACTCGGAAATTTTCGAATCCTAGTTGCATTACGGTTTCGTCGGGAAAGATTTGATCGTGTTAGTCGCGGCATGGCTCGAAATAAACACATCAACCGGTCAACTTCAAAATTTTACTTTAACTAACCATAAACTACATTACGTTTAGCTGTCAGTTGCGTTTTGTTATTCCATATCTGTTGCGTTTTGTTATACCACATTTTATGTCATATCCCACAGAAATGTGATAAAAAGTATCCTATGTCCTTCTCCTGATCCTAAGCTACCTCCCCACCAATTTTCAGCCAAATCAGTTCAGCCGTTCTTGAGTTATAAATAGTGTAACTAACACGACTTTCTTTTATATATGTAGATGAATAATTACTGATATGGATTCAACTTTTCAAAAGCAAACAGATCTCATAAAGTCATTCACTGTCTCCAAATGTGTCTCCTTATCTCGTTACCAATATAAATAGTTTATTTCGTCATTATAAATAAGGTCACTGTTAATTTTGTTTATCATTATCGTACTGACTCAGTGACTTACATTTAATATCTTATGCAAAATTAAGAAAACAATGCGTAGATACGAGATGCGTGAAATTAGACATTGCAATTTATTTAAGACTTCATTTTATGATTTAGTCGCACGTACAAAATTCTAAATTTTTCTTCCCATAAAACCTTATTGAAGATTGTACGAATATAAAAAAAGGCAATCGTTCAGCCGTTCACAAGTAACGCAATCACCAACAAGCAGAATTATAAAAAAAAATAAAAAAAATACATCTTCTAGTCATCCTCTAGTTAGTATTAAATCCGTAACGACAGTATTGACGCGTGTTCTAAACGCCAAGTTCCATTATGCGATAGATTGATCATCATGATCATAGTCAGTAGCAGCATCGCAATGACCTCTGGCGTTGCTGACGTCTATGAGCGGCGGTAACCGCTCACCACCGGGTTGGCCGTATGATCGTTTGCCTACGCGGATAATGAAAAAAATATTTAGTTTTTTGTCGTATTCACGAGTATTGATGAAAAAGCTTAAGAACGCGATAAAAATTGCTTACAGAGCCAAACTTGGGCACTTATGCGAATATAACTATATAGTGGAACGAAATACTCACAAAATAATCATTTTAAAGACCTACGTTCTGAGATTCGAACGAACGAACTCACGACCCGCCTGTTATTAAGCCCATAGACGTCAACAAGGTAAATAATCCCATCCACCTTGAGATTTGCGTTCTCAGACTCAGTTTTATAGTACCTACAACGGCTGCGTCACCTTTCAAACCGAAACGAATTATTGCTTCACGGCAGAAATAATAGTACCAACTCAGGATATTATTTAAGCATAATCTCTTGTATTAATACATCTTATGGGCACTTATCGCTCGGATTTCTTGTATATGTGCTTCCGCATAGACTAACCTCTATAGACAAAATTACATGTATTTAAATAATTCGATAACCCACCGCTCTTTAACCTCAAAACCAGAATTTTCTCATTATGAATAAAAAAGGATTTGGTGTTTAAGATATCTAATTGTTATTCAACTTTCGCTCCGCTCACCTGGACTACGCTTTATATCACATTGGCGGAGTCCAGCAGTGGGATAAAAAGTAGGTTCACATTCCTTCTAGGCTCAAACTATATACATTTGAATTTCGTCAAAATCGATTCATTGGTTTGAACATGAGATCATAAAAGACTACCGGTTACTTTGCTATTTATAATATTAGTATAGGTGCATGATAAATGTCTCCCTATTTCAACCCCTAAACAGTTAAACATCGCACTTTGAAGAGGGAAACAGTCGTTTCTATGTACAATAAAATGAAGACTTTGATCTTTTGCAGCTATGACATTCTCTCAGGTTGAGTCCGTGAGCTCACCTACCCGTCCAGGCGTAACTAAAATAGCCTTTTAGGCTACCAGCGAATAGGTAGGGGAAAAAGAAAACTTAAATCACTTTTTTTCCCACGAACCCTAGCAAGAGTCGTGCTTCGCAGAATCTACCACCGGATCGGAAACGCGACCCACTGAGAAGATCCGGCGAGAAACTCAGTGGGCTGTGTCTGTGGGTTAATTTACTCACCGAGCCCTTCGTCGCAAACGACGGGTTCGACGAGAACGATGACTGGTGCTTGAGGTACCACCTAAAAGCACCGTTAGTGGATCAGGAGGATCCGAAATGACGTGTTTTGGACGACGTCGATTTTTTACCATTCGGTCCGCAGGATCGGGAATGAATTATGTCCGTAAACCATGTTTAACGCAGGAAAAAGAAAAAATAATTGTAAAAACAAACAGCTTTTTTGTCTGCATAGTGTGTAGCATAGGTAAATGTAGTAACACTAATAATTTTTTTTATGTTTTTGAGCCTTATACTTATACACCAAGTTGTATGGTTACATTTTTTTTGTCGTATTCATTGTTTGAAATAAGTTGAACGAATTTGATAATGTCTATCTCGTTAATTGTGCTTAGTACGAGTTTTTTAAGCATACAAAATTGGGCTAACTTTTACGCTATCGAGAACGTTAACAAACTCGCACTAAGCACACTGAAGCATTTAACCGAACTAGTGGTCCCGCAGTAGTCGAAATTCGACTATAATTAATTAAATTGTAAATTTGTACACTATCATGATTCTATTTTCAAATACTATTATACTTCTATAATCACAAATTTCGCCAAGACTACAAAAGAAAAATATTAATAAAGACAAACAATATTTAATCTATTCTCGATTTGACCACAGACGTCAAGAACAAAAGTTTGACAATAAATAAATAGTATGCATGCGTGTGTGCGTCAAATACATGGTAGTGTGTGTAATGTTTTTTTATTGATTGAATATATTTTTTAGGCATAATATACAAAAATATTAACATTGTGCACTCCTTCCCTATATTCTCTATAAGTGTGGAAAACTTCATATTCCTCCGTCCGTGCAGTTTTGGTAAAAAGGGGTACAAAGTTTTTGCTCACGTATTAATATATAGATGAACGGTGTAAAGGTGCTTTTGTTTTACGTTGTTTTTTTTCAAGGTTGTCATCGAACAGCTTAAACAATTCAGAGAATCGTTTTTGTATGAAACAACTAATCATGACATAGATTATTTTTTGCATTTTAACATAATCAACAATGTTGAAGCTGTAGCCACGTTTCAATTTAATACACCCATTGTGGGCGACTCTGTATACCTATTGGCAATTCTAGTGTCCAGGACCCAAAGCTTGCTGGACGTGCTACCTCCAATTTCCGAAACTATCGCCACTATGCCGCCTCTCGTACGCCCCTCAGGCCAACCACCGGCTTACGATGACGATGAAAAGGTAGAGTTGCTGGCCGATGCACTGCAAGAGCAGTGCACCACCAGCACTCAATACGCGGACCCCGAACACACCGAGTTAGTCGACAGGGAGGTCGAGCGCAGAGCTTCCCTGCCGCCCTCGGACGCGTTACCCCCCATTACCACTTCCGAGGTTAAGGAGGCGATCGATAGCCTACAACCACGGAAAGCTCCCGGCTCCGACGGCATCCGCAACCGCGCGCTTAAATTGTTACCAGCCCAACTGATAACGATGTTGGCCACCATTTTAAATGCCGCTATGACGAACTGCATCTTTCCCGCGGCGTGGAAAGAAGCTGACGTTATCGGCATACACAAGCCGGGCAAACTGAAAAATGAAACCGCGAGTTACCGCCCCATCAGTCTCCTCCCGGCGATAGGCAAACTATACGAACGGCTCCTTCGTAAACGCCTCTGGGACTTCGTATCCGCGAACAAAATTCTCATAGACGAGCAGTTTGGATTCCGCGCCAGACACTCGTGCGTCCATCAAGTGCACCGCCTCACGGAGCACATCTTACTAGGGCTGAATAGGCGGAAACCCATTCCGACAGGAGCCCTCTTCTTCGATATAGCGAAGGCGTTCGACAAAGTCTGGCACAACGGTTTGATATACAAACTGTATAACATGGGAGTGCCAGACAGACTCGTGCTCATCATACGAGACTACTTGTCGAACCGTTCGTTCCGATATCGAGTCGAGGGAACGCGTTCCCGGCCCCGTCACGTCACAGCCGGAGTCCCGCAAGGCTCCGCCCTCTCCCCGTTACTATTTAGTTTGTATATCAATGATATACCCCGGTCTCCGGAGACCCATCTGGCGCTCTTCGCCGATGACACCGCCATCTACTACTCGTGTAGGAAGAAGGCGTTGCTTCATCGACGACTTCAGACCGCAGCTACCACCATGGGACAGTGGTTCCGGAAGTGGCGCATCGACATCAACCCCACAAAAAGCACAGCGGTGCTCTTCAAAAGGGGTCGCCCTCCGAACACCACGTTGAGCATCCCTCTCCCGTCTAGGCGCGTCGACACCTCCGCCTCCGCCATTCGCCCAATCACGATGTTCGACCAGCCCATACCGTGGGCCCCGAAGGTCAAATATTTAGGCGTCACCCTCGACAGAAGGATGACATTCCGCCCTCATATTAAGGCGGTACGCGACCGTGCCGCCTTCATTCTAGAACGTCTCTACCCGATGATATGTAGGCGAAGTAAAATGTCCCTTAGAAATAAGGTGACACTCTACAAAACTTGCATACGCCCCGTCATGACCTATGCAAGTGTAGTGTTCGCTCACGCGGCCCGCACTCACTTAAAATCCTTCCAAATTATTCAATCCCGTTTTTGCAGGGTAGCCGTCGGAGCCCCGTGGTTCGTCAGGAACATCGACCTCCACGACGACCTGGACTTAGAGTCCATCAGTAAGTATCTTCAGTCGGCGTCGATGCGCCACTTCGATAAAGCGGCACGACACGAGAACCCTCTCATCGTGGCCGCCGGTAACTACATTCCCGATCCTGCGGACAGAATGGAAAGCAGTCGACGTCGTCCAAAACACGTCATCTCGGATCCTCCCGATCCACTAACGGTGCTTTTAGGTACTTCCAGCACCGGTCACCGTTCTCGTCGAACCCGTCGCTTGCGACGAAGGGCTCGACGAGTAAATTAACTCTCAGACACAGCCCACTGAGTTTCTCGCCGGATCTTCTCAGTGGGTCGCGTTTCCGATCCGGTGGTAGATTCTGCGAAGCACGGCTCTTGCTAGGGTTCGTGTTAGCAACGTCATCAGGTTTGAGCCCCGTGAGCTCACCTACAAACGTTAGGGTTACGCTGAAATAGCCTCTCAAGGCTCTCAGCTTAGGTAGGAAAAAAAAAACCTCCAATTATTAGACAATGTGACATATCGAAAATATTCAGCATCCGCTTCCAATGTAATTTGGAATCGGTGCTTATGTGGTTTTTAATATGCCACTAACTTTTTGATAAATATTTGCATTTTTTTACTCAATCAAGCATAATCCATTGAACGGATTTGGATAAAAGTTAATCTCGGGAAAGTTACTTTTTACCCTAGATGCTAGTAATAGAATACTCTGATTATCTATGTCTATACTAATATTATAAAACTGAAGAGTTTGTTTGTTTGAACGCGCTAATCTCAAGAATTACCTACAGGTCCGATTTGAAAAATTCTTTCAGGGATAGAGAGCCCATTTATCGAGGAAGGCTATAGGCTATATAACATCACGCTAAGAACAATACAAGCGGAGCACCAATAAAGAATGTTTCAAAATCGGGGTTTTTTTCCCTTTTGAGATCTTCCGTTGCGAGCACTTCAGAAACGGTTAGTTTCGCTAAAATAATGTATGACAGAATTGTTTCCCTTTAAAAGATCTAAAAAAAAGTCCGCGGCAGCATATTATGTCTATATTTTATGTTAAGGTTGGCTCACTATAACGTTTTATGCTAACCAAATTTGTTCTAAAGTAAAGCATTATTTATGAACTATTCCACGCGGACGAAGTCGCGGGCAAAAGCTAGCCTATAGATAAAAGGCGTTTAAAATTTTCATCCTTTCGAATAAATGCGATTACACTGGCATGTTATTTTAATTCTTGTTCTAAAAATAATGAGAGACTGTAATTTTTTTTCTTGTTAATTTTCTTGTTAATATATTTTTGTTGAAGTGAAAACAACGCCAAAAAAGTATATGACAGCATACTGGCATGCGTCCCGTTTAAACAGTGACCAGTATAGGTAACCAGAAAGGAACGCCTTCGCAGTAGGTATACTAAATTGACGTCACACCTTACTCCTTACAGCGCTCGCAGTGCAAATCGGAACGTAGCCGAAGTGTTGGCATTTCCTAGGCCCTGTTTTTTTTAAATATTTCCACTTGCTACTATGGTGCCACTTTAAATGGCGCTTGGGAGGACACTTTTTAATATATTGAGATGGTACTCCTTAGTTCTACTCTCCATAGTTTCGGTAACAACATAATATATTTCTTACCTTCACCTCGGCATAAAGCAACAGGCAAGGGAGCGTAATTTCTACAACCATATTTGTCTTCCAACTGGAAAATTTCTTTAGATGACAAATTTTGTTCAGCCATACTGTAAGAAATAATTAGCTTATTATAGTTGCTAACATGAAACGATGTAATAAGGCTTCGAAATCATTTTTAAGAGTAGGCATCGTTCATCTCTGTATATAAAAAAGAAATGCTGTTCGTTAATCTCGCTAAAACTCGAGAACGGCTGGACCGATTTGGCTAATTTTGGTCTTGAATTATTCGTGGAAGTCCAGGGAAGATTTAAAAGGTGAGAAAATATAAAAAAGCTCGAAATTATATAAAAACAAACAATTTTGTTTTTCCTTTGATGTGTCCCCTTGATGTGTCTTTTATTTATCGATTGAGGCACTACGAAGTCTGCCGGGTCAGCTAGTCTTACAATAAATATGGTCTCAAAATACAAATAATAATACAGATATAAACAATAAACACCATTGAAATATAAACAACCCCTCACTAATATTGAAGATGATGCAAACAATGGAACGGTTAGTAAAAATCGACATTACTACTCGTAGATCTAAAGGCAGAGTTTTTGTTATCTTAGTTCATGGCGCTGGCCATACCTCAAGCTCTAACATTAAATAAATGAATCAATTGAAATACTTAATTATAATTTTAAACGAAGTCTTTGGATTGTTCTCTATGTAACTAAAAATGTGTTCTTTTAAAAAAACCTATGTGTTTTTTTTAAAAGTTTGTGTATCCTATTTTATAAGTCACAGAAAATTTTAAAAGAAGTTTCCTTTAAAATTTTGAAAGCAGTGTGGAAATTAGCCGTTTCTGAAATAGCAAATAGATTTTGAAGACAATAGTTATGAGGAAGGATGGGTGATTTTAGGCCCCTCAAGAGTCTCAAGCACCGATCATCGTCCTCGTCGAACTCGTCGATTACGATTGCCAGAGCTAGTGTTAGCACATTCTCTCAGGTTGAGCCCGTGAGCTTACCTGCTAGTCCGGGCGTAGCTGGAATAGCCTCTTAGACTACCAGCGAACAGGTAGGGGAAAAAAATAACGAAAAAAGATACTTATTGAAAAATCTCTAGTATGCCTCATCGCTTTGACGTCATAATGGGCCTTAATGGACGTAATTTTTTGTTATTTGATAATTATGCCCAACAAGAAAACAAAAGATTGTATATTAGGTTTGTATCCATAATATGTAGTCCCGTAATATACATACATATTAGTGTAGATTTTATAACCGAGATAAATTATAATTATTTACACGAAGGTTGGTCCATTACCTCATGCTAATCTAGAGCAACAAAAAGCATTCTATTTCAAAGCCTCTTGCAATTTTAAATTAATAATTTTCGCCAGTAGCTTATTGGTAAATAACGATAAAATTTAGTCAACATTCTTATTATTTATACATTAACATCTGACGAGCGATGTTAACCATTTTGAGTAGCACAAAAAATTTAATTTCTAGACAATAAATTTCTGTCCGCATCTGTGGTCTGTGAAGCGGTCTGTTTTAACCTACGTAGCAACTTTTTTATGGTATTTTTTATAATGGTTTTTTTAATGTGGTATCAAGAACTCGATGAACCTATCAAAACAAGTAGGTATTGAATCTTGATTTCCATTATTATTGAGTGCCTAATTCGGCAGCACACGGTTTCCATATATGTAGCTGTTGTACAAGATTGTCTTGTAAGTAGTATAAGTATAAATATTAGTAAAAATTTGAGTTTCCAAAGTATCAAAGTTAATTTATTTTTTAAATGATAATAACATCGCTTTTTATTTGAAAACTCACTAAACTTTTAAAGCATCTGGTGTTCACGACCATAATCACTAAAACATAATTAACTATATTCCTTACATTTACAGTTTTGTTTTGTTGTTTATATCTTTTATGACGGAAAATAACTTTTTCTATGTTTTTATTGATAGCACCAAAGCCTGTCAACAGCTACTGAACAAAAAATCGCTTGAATAACAGAGAAGAAAAAATATTGAACTGTTTTGTCTTTCCCATTTATGCATATAATATATTTTATGATAAAATTTGATTAAAATACTTACATATAATTTGAATCTGGTCCGTGTTTGTAATTTAGATATGCCAGCGCTCACAATAAAATGAAGCGAAAAAGAATAGAGTTGCGACTTTCAGCACAAGTCATTAATTACCTCCCGTCATTTAAACCAACAAAAAACACATGTTTCGGAGGCGAGCTGAATCTTTAATCTTGTCTATATTATAATAATAAAATTTATTAAGAAAATATATGAATATATTTCGTAGGTAGATACTTACATTTTACAAAATTGTTACGGTATGGTACGGTACTATTGTGCCTGCGTTGTTGTTTCAATCTGACCGTCCGACACAGAGGTGTGTCTACGTCCAAAATAAATCAGCGACTGACGGACGAAATGAACTTCTATGAACGCTGCCACGCTGTATCCTACTCAAACAAATAGTTATACTGTACACACAATACCGACGTTGGAAAAATACCGCACTCAATAAAATCTTGAGTCATATTTTAAATTATTGTCTCTTAACTCGGGATTACATCATACGGTCATCCAGGAGAAGATCGCTAACAAAGCGATAATTAATTAGCATCAACAATTTGAAGAGACGCCTGTTGAAATAAAACAATTTGCAAATCTACGTAAATAAAGTTTTATTTTAAGACAGACGAAATCACGATCCTCGGACACGCGTGCTTCACAAATTTATTTCAATAGGCACGTCAACGCTAATATGTTGCTCTACAGTCTACACCAACAATTCAATTAGAAACTGAATGACTGACTTGATACTAGGATCTAAAATAAATCAGCTAGCTAATATTGTATTTATTATTATATAAAAATAAATATTGCTGCACTACAAGGAAAACATCGGTTTTTTTCTGCTGCTGACTGCAGTAATTGTTAGTTTTGAAACTATAGCATAAAATTAACTACCTCCAATCTATTACAACGCTTCAGGGACACAAATATGACGTTAAGAGCATACCAATACTCTACAGCATACTCTCGAAAAAAGACCATGTATTATGCGGTTTGAGACCGCGATTAAATGACGACAAATCACCTCAATCAATCAAATGAGACACCTCTGGCGATGAAGTCACAATATCGTGTGATTAAAATGAAACCTGCAAAAAATATTATTTGTGTAATAGCTGGTAGTCAGTACGTATTATAAGCTCCTACGGGTAGATATCACCTCCCGATCTGCTTCCGAAAAGCAGTTACGTTTTACGGATTAGGTAGGAGAGTCGTTCTAGGTACTGTAAATCTGAGACTTGAACTCTTATCATAAGGTGGGTAGCATTCACGTTGTGTCGTCTACGGGTTCCGGTAAACAATTAAAACCATGTGCCCCTTAAGCTCGTACACCTATGCAATTAAGAAAAAGATCTGTTGACTTTAGTAACGTTTGTTTTCAATCAAGTTTGTATAATTCGTGCTTTGTGACCCAGTGCAGTCTTGCCAAAAAGACCATTCATACTTGATGTTATTGACAGGCTAAATCATCTTCTCAAAAATCAATTCATGATGTTTTGATGTAAGATGTTTTGATAACTTTTTCACATAAAAATTTAATCAGGCACACCTTTTTTATTAACATTGTAGGCGGATGAGCATACGGGCCACCCGATGGTAAGCAGTCACCGTTGCATATGGACATCAGCAACTCCAAGGGCACAGCGAAGACGCTGTTTATTCGCTGAGGAATTTTAAGCTTCGCTTGAAGAAAAGCAACTAGCTTACTCCCAACAAAATCATCACTGAATTCAGATGATGCCCACATTATACCTTACTGATTAAGCTTCTACAGATTTGACTAATACGTCTCTTGTAAGCTACAAGTCCGAGGATATCTTTTAAAACTTATTAATGCAATGGCGCAGTAGTTGGCACCTCTGCAGATGTTAACAAATCCAGACACACTATCTGCTAAACTGAGAGTCGTGAAGATTTCGCTATATCTTTCGGTCAAAAGCTTCGTTTACATCAGAGACTGTATACGAGTAGATGAATATTTGAAGTCGAGAAGCATCATCATCAATTACATTACGGACATTGTAAACGTTGCATATAAATCTCTGAATGATATTATAGATGTTTTGTTGTTGATTAAATTTTCAATTGATTCGCTGTTACGGAAATTCTTGAAAGCTTCCTGGTACTCTGGATATTTTTTTGTTTTGTATGGTTTTAATTTTCCTTTCCTGAAGAACGCAGGATAAATCCCATAAATGACAGCTGATGTGCAGTAAAATATCGCAATAGACTAAGCCTCTACTGGGCTGCACTAAAAGTATCGGGAATGGAATATTTCCACTGTTCCTGTCATATTAAAATCTTTTTGATTGAAAACTCCTTGGTTTTAAAAATCGAATACCATTTATTTATTTAAAAAAAGATTCTCGGTCTTGTCACGAGGCTTTGTCAAACTTGTTTAGTCGTTGAGAAAATGGAATTGACTCGAGAAAATTCAAGAGCGATGATTTATTATGACTTTCGAAGTGGTTTAACACAAAAACAGTGTGTTGACCGGATGATTTCTGCATTTGGTGATGAAGCCCCATCCAAAACCACAATTTAACGCTGGTTTGCTGAGTTTCAACGTGGACGTGTCAAGCTCAGTGATGATCCCCGTCAAGGTCGTCCAAAAACTGCAGTCACCCAAGAAAACGTTGATGCTGTGCGTAAGCTGATTGAGGAAGATCGACATGTGACATACCACGAAATTCAGGCAACTTTAGACATTGGCATGAGTCAAATACAAATAATCTTGCATGAACAATTAGGTGTAAAAAAGTTGTTTTCCCGATGGATACCGCATTCGCTCTGTGAAGAGCAAAAAGCGGCTCGCGTTACTTGGTGCGTCAGAAGTCTCGAAAGATTCCACGCAGGATCCTCAAATGCTGTGTACAACATTGTATCAGGTGACGAATCCTGGATATACGCGTACGAACCCGAAACAAAAAACCAGTCACGAGTTTGGGTGTTCGAAAATGAGTTAAGCCAACAAAAATTTTTCGTTCACGGAGTGTTGCAAAAAAAATGGTGGCCACGTTTGTCTCCAAAACCGGCCGGCCGTGTTACGACTATTCCTCTCGAGGGACAAAGAACGGTTAATGCAGAATGGTATGCTAGCATTTGTTTGCCACAGGTCGTTTCTGAACTCCGTAAAGAGAACTGCAACCGCCGCATCATCTTCCATCACGACAATGAGAGTTCTCACACCGCGCACAGAACAAAAGAGTTTTTAGAGCAAGAAAACATAGTATTATTAGACCATCCGCCGTACAGCCCCGACCTAAGCCCTAATGATTTCTATACTTACCCTAAAATAAAGAATAAATTGCGTGGACAGAGATTTCATCACCTGAAGAAGCTGTGGACGCCTACAAAACGGCCATTTTGGAGACCCCAACTTCCGAATGGAATGGTTGCTTCAATGATTGGTTCCATCGTATGGAAAAATGTGTCAAATTTCGCGGAGAATACTTCGAAAAGCAATAAATACATTTTTAAATAGTAATGTTGTGTCACTTCGTTAATTCCCGAAATTTTCAGTGCCGCCCTCGTATCTCACCCGCTTGAACAGTTGCTAACTCGCGCTCGTACATACAGCGGGCTCTCAATGTGTCTGGCAAGATGAAAGAACCATGAAAACTGTCTGGCTATTGGGGTAACATATTTTAATAAGTCCCTAAGTAACATATATAAAATTCAGCTTTTATAGTATAACGAAAGTATAATTAAAACTTATTAAAGTTTAGGGATGTCCGGCAGGGGGTAGGAACTGTAAAAATTGTCCGGCAATGGATATCGTGATTTCTAAAGATATTATTTAAGTAATAGTTCAACATCATTAGTTATTCTGGAGTAAATAATAAAAAAAAATAACTTTATACTTTTAACAAATTTAAGGTACTATTTTATATACCTTTACTGCCTGTTACCTGCCCAAGGAACCACAATCGGAACTCTATAATCACTGGTTGTTCTTACCTGTGTTGGAGACATACACAGAGAAGCTTTCAGCTTTTATAAAATAACGAAGGTCTGGCTGTTGCGGGTTCTTGCTCTATTATGTTGAATTAAACACATAAATATAAGTTAACAAAACAATTTACTAACTACTACTACTACATCACAGACAATCATTTAACATAGTAACCAATATTTACAAGAACATCTTGTAAGTCTGAAATTACTATAATATTCATTTTTAAGTATTCCTTGCATTTTATTGTTTTAATGTTAAGTTACAGCTAGGTGCTTATTATATTTATGACCCATAATATTTAAGTTAGTAATATTTTTTATAGCATAATTTAACTGCAATTAATTAACATGTTGCAAAAGGGGACGGCCCATTTTAGGCCCAAAGCGGACAATAGATTAGAGAAAAAATACTTAGTGCATTAATTTTGTCATAAATAAATATGCATTTATTTTCTTCCAAATAAGCGCCACTACAGTTTACAATAAGTAGTTTAAAAAAAGTAACTCTATTGAAAAAAACAAGAATTTTATTTTTGCGGGAAAAATATTGCCAGCATCAAAACCCTTTACGTATTAAGTAAACATTTTAAGTATATAAAAAAAACATATAAATAAATCATTTTAAATATTATCATTAATCAATCGATTTTAATCGATTTTAAGCACATAAAATAACATCAAAGATATACCCATTGGACTTTAACTTGTTACTATACTGAGACCTTAGAACTTATATCTCAAGGTGGGTAGCGCATTTACGTTGTAGATGTATGTGGGCTCCAGTAACCACTTAACACCAGGGGGGCTGTGAGATCTTTTTTTTTTTTTTTTTTTTTTTTTTTTCCTACCTAAGCTGAGAGCCTTGAGAGGCTATGTCAGCGTAACCCTAACTTTAGTAGGTGAGCTCACGGGGCTCAAACCTGACGATGTTGCTAACACGAACCCTAGCAAGAGTCGTGCTTCGCAGAATCTACCACCGGATCGGAAACGCGACCCACTGAGAAGATCCGGCGAGAAACTCAGTGGGCTGTGTCTGAGAGTTAATTTACTCGTCGAGCCCTTCGTCGCAAGCGACGGGTTCGACGAGAACGGTGACCGGTGCTTGAAGTACCTAAAAGCACCGTTAGTGGATCGGGAGGATCCGAGATAACGTGTTTTGGGCGACGTCGACTGCTTTCCATTCTGTCCGCAGGATCGGGAATGTAGTTACCGGCGGCCACGATGAGAGGGTTCTCGTGTCGTGCCGCTTTATCGAAGTGGCGCATGGACGCCGACTGAAGATACTTACTGATGGACTCTAAGTCCAGGTCGTCATGGAGGTCGACGTTCCTGACGAACCACGGGGCTCCGACGGCTATCCTGCAAAAACGGGATTGAATAATTTGAAATGTTTTTAGGTGTATGCGGGCCGCGTGAGCGAACACTACACTTGCATAGGTCATGACGGGGCGTATGCAAGTTTTGTAGAGTGTCACCTTATTTCTAAGGGACATTTTACTTCGCCTACATATCATCGGGTAGAGACGTCCTAGAATGAAGGCGGCACGGTCGCGTACCGTCTTAATGTGGGGGCGGAATGTCATCCTACTGTCGAGGGTGACGCCTAAGTACTTGACCTTCGGGGCCCACGGTATGGGCTGGTCGAACATCGTGATCGGGCGAACGGCGGGGGCGGGGGTATTGACGCGCCTAGTCGGGAGGGGGATGCTCAGCGTGGTGTTCGGAGGGCGACCCCTTTTGAAGAGCACCGCTGTGCTTTTCGTGGGGTTAATGTCGATGCGCCACTTCCGGAACCACTGTCCCATGGTGGTAGCTGCGGTCTGAAGTCGTCGATGAAGCAACGCCTTCTTCCTACACGAGTAGTAGATGGCGGTGTCATCGGCGAAGAGCGCCAGATGGGTCTCCGGAGACCGGGGTACTGTGAGATCGTCCACCCATCTAAGCAATAAGAAAAAAACTTAACTTGTATTGTTATTTAAATATATACAACTAAAACAAAAACCTAAAAAATAAAATATTATGTGTACTCGTAAAAAAAAGATTAAGAAATAAATCAAATATCGGTTATTTAAAAAAATGATCGATATATGAATTTCATGTAATTATTTTTCTTTATACTGACAACACTGATTTTAATCTGACTGACTGACACTTCGCTTGCTGCTTGTGCTTGCGTTCAAAATGGATGTGTTTTGATTTTTCTTCGATTTATTTTGCTTTTATCAATAACGTTTCATACTACGGCTGAAAATCATTGTGTGAATTGTGGTTTTAACCTGACCGAGATTTAAAACCGTGTATATGCTCTCCTGTGCTATTTTTAGATGATTTATTAATTGTGTATGAAGATGAAGAAAATATAGATATTTAAAGAAGTATGTGTGTTTTTTATACCCTAATAACTACAATTGGATAAAAATACATTAGGGACATCTTAAACATTAAAAAAAGAAAAGTTCTTGAGGTATTTATATAGAAAATTAACCTCAAAACGAGTTTTTTATTTTTATTATATTTTTTATAATAGTGGCGTCAATTTCAATATATTTTTTAGATATCTAATACATTTAAGAATTTGAATCAGTCCATTTTTATAGTAATATTTGATGTCCACCTTGGGCCTAGCACACTATGGAGAGTGGGCATTCCCCTTTCTAAATTTTAATGAGTCTTTCATACACAAGTATTGAAAACAAACAGCTTTAAACATCATTACAAATAGTGTTACTTGTACAATTTGAATAAGTTTTTCCATAATATTTTATAACTACAATTTCATTTTTTGTTTGAGTGGACACCTTCTGAGTCTCCAGTAGAATATTCATCATAAGTTGGGTAAGACTGAGGCCCTCTCTCTGGAACTGCCGGGAGAGATCCGCCCTCTGCAAGCCTCTTCATTTCAATTTTAGCAGCATTCTCCTTCTTTATTTGGGCTATAGCAACATTTTTTGCTATTTCCTCTTCTGATGGTGGTTCTTTTCTAAATTGTCCAAAAAAATACGTCATAAAATACTATTTTTTTAAATACATCTTTATTTACCTTATAACTATATCTTTATATACTGTTCCTTACTGAGTAAATCATTAACTCACAGCCTAAACAGTTGTCATCCTACAAACATGATATTTTGACTGCTTACCAAATTTTTTATGTTATAATTTTGGAAAAACATCCCTAACATAGAAAAGGGATCAACAGATAAAAAGTCAGTAATCAAGACATAAAGGATCAACGGTTGAAAGGAACTCAATCTTTTTCATACTAAAAGGCATAAAATTTCATATACTTGCTTCTATAGTTGTCTTGAGTTAATAATAAATGTACACATATTTTTATATATTTCAAATTTATCCCCTAAAAGGATTAGAGGATTAATCACTTTTAAAAGAAGTATAAAATATTATCCCAAATACTATAAATTAACATAATATTTTCCAATATAGTTTGCAAAAAAAGTGACAAATAATACATTTATAATAACTGCAAAGTACCTAACACAATATGGTGATGCTCCAGTGCAAAACCAAGACAGCTCGTTATGTATTTTTACTTTAAAACTTAGTAGCAAATTCTGGATTTAAAAACTAAATTAATCTGTATTCCATCATTATGCAATTGTATCTTTGATAGAAATCAAAGTCCTCATGTTTGAATCTAAGCAGTTGGATCTATATAATCTATGCTGTGTACATGGTCTATGTAATCAGTCTATGTGTTAGTTCAGCTACCTATTCATACCAGTTAAAATCATTTTATGCAAATTTAATTAAGGGCATAAATATGAACTTCATAAAGTACCTTCTCATTCTTAACCAGGACTCCCATTCGGCTGGTATTGGATTTTGGAAATCCTGACCTTTAGGTGGATCATACCAACGTGATGGCTTTCTTTTACCTTCACTTGGATTAGCAGGTATTTCAAAATAAGTGTTACCTATGTAATCTTTACCTGTAAACAAAATGTTTATCCATTCACTGCTATTCCTTTAATGACCTTTAATTTCATTCCGTTAACACAGAAATGAACTAAACATGGGTACCAGATAGTCTTTTTTCTAAATAAATGTAACCTACTAAAGCCAGATAATGATTCCAATCAAAAAATATTATTAAGCAACCCCGCCCAACGAAAAATGAAGGAGGAAAAGGAAAGACGGAAAATGGAATGCATATAAAACTTACATTTGAGTCGTCTATTATCAAAGGTGGCAATCTGTGCATTTGGACAAAAAAATGTTATTGATATGTCAATACAGATTGATTTGAATATAATCGTCTCCTTCAAAGAATACGGTTCAAAATCTGCATTAAATAAAGGTTAATAGTTAACCTGTTATTTATCTAAGATGTCGTTCCGAAGAGTTTTGTGACTGCCCATGGAATACAAAGTCAATAATTCGTTTTTCTGATTTACCAATAATTGTCCAAAAGTCAGATTGCCGGCTTTGATAATAGTCGACTAATTTATACTTTCAAAATAAAATATCAAACTGATTATCTTAAAATATGTGTACTAATGAAGGTTCGCAATTCGTACGGTCTCAAGAAAATAACACAAAATAAGTTTGTCTAACCTAGCCTATCGATTAATAGAATACGGTTTTGTAGAGAATTCTGATCACTGAGTTTCTAGCCGGATCTTCTCAGTGGGTCGCGTTTCCGATCCGGTGGTAGATTCCGCGAAGCACTGCTCTTGCTAGCGTCAGTGTTAGCATCACTCCGGTTTGAGCCCCGTGAGCTCACCTACTAGTTAAGGTTACGCTGAAATAGCCTCTCAAGGCTATCAGCTTAGGTAGGAAAAAAAAAGAAAATTCCAAACTCAAAACTTATTAGCACTTACCAACATTGTTTCCAGTAACCTGTTTTGGTCTAAGTGAATTAATGAAATTTCTAAAAACAATGCGCCATACTTGTCGATATTCTCCATTAGACATCTGAAATTATAGAAATTGTAATTGTACACTTCGAATTCGAATTACAGTTCGCATGCAAATTGACAAATTGCAATTTTGTACAGACAGAGGCAGAAAATTTTCTTTAAATAGAATTGGCAAAGGCAACCTATCCCACTCCGCTTAATCTTTATTTATTGAGTATTTAAACTATGATTATTTTAAAAGGTGAAACAGATTGAATTGCATTGTGCATTGAAATAAAATTGCTTAAAGAGCTTAATATAATAAAATGGAAAGAGGTGAAATAAAACAGCACCGTAGGATAGATGGGATAAAATAAATAAGCTTTCGTTGCTAGAAATTAACTTTCATGTAATTTAATAATAACGTACAATACAGACAAAAACTGCCATTTTAGAAGGCAATTTTCACTTCTATTTTTGTAATTAAAAGGTCGTATACGGATGAAATAAAGTTAGTATGTACATCAAAAATCCCGCTGAGTACCTATCTATTTTCTAAAAAAAAATTATGACACTTGTCAGTTATGTCACATGTTAATTCTCAGTGTTACCTACTGTTGATCTAGTTGAATAGTTTACTCGTATATTGCTTAAGTACCGTTCTTAAAATTTCCAATATTTATTTCCCATAAACATTTGCTCATTGTGAGAATTTTGTTAATTTAGAAGGTAAACATATAAATATTATTCATAATGGCGAAGATGGCATTTCAACACCAGGCTGGAACAGCTATGGAGTGTCTAAGTGTAAGTTAGCAGACCACTCCCACTTTACGTATCAGAGTTTCATTACTTGACTAACTAATGGTTTTCGTTTAAATAGATACCGATAACTTTACAAAAAGAGGCTGGTGTTGACCCAGATGGAAGAGAAGTAATGAAATGTGGTTTTAAAATAGGAGGAGGCATTGATCAAGACTTTCGTAAGAGCCCCCAGGGATATACAGATAACGTGAGTGTTGTTTCCATATTCAAAATATAGATGGACTCCTTTGTTAAGACAACAAAATGAAATGAAACAAAACACAATTCTAAGATGTTTTATTTATGTTATTCTGATGCTGAAAAAATTATAAATAATTATTAAACAACATAGGATAATAATGTAGTATATATGTGGTATCATTTTAAATTAAAATTTTAATATTTAAAAGTCTGTAAAGCCACTAATATTTTTCTGTCTTGTAAGATTTGATTTAAAAGTTAATAATATATGATTTTTTTAGGGTATTTATGTAACAGAAGTTCATGAAGGAAGTCCAGCAGCAAAATCAGGTTTAAGAATGCATGATAAAATACTACAGTGCAATGGTTATGACTTTACAATGGTAACTCACAAAAAAGCAGTTAGTTATATTAAGAAACACCCTATTCTTAACTTGCTTGTGGCCAGAAAAGGAGTTACATCTACATAATATACGGCATCTTACTTATAAACAAATCTGTGTAAAAAACTTTAAATCACTGTTTATGAGTTTATTATTTTATAAGGAAATTTATTTGACATACGATAAGCAAATTAAAAATTTAAGTGTGAAACATACAGCTAATTGGAAGTACCTACTAAGTTAGTAAAGTATTATATTATTATGACCATGAGTGATTATTATACTGTTATTTATTTTTGTATTTAAGAATTTAGCTGTTAAGTTTTAAGCAGATATGGGTTTTGCAGTCTGTCTCAAAAACCTTTCATTGAATTTAAGTAATACATTTTACGGTATATTTGTACAGCATAAAACAGGCCTGAGGAGTTACCATTAACAGTAGTTAATAATTTACACAATGCATTTACATTAAACTGACAAATTCAGTTAAGGGATGCAAGTTAAGTTTTATTAAAGAGGATTGTTGCTACATCAGATATATTTAAATATGTAATATTGATAATAACACCTTATTATTGATATTACAAGTCTTAAAGTGCAGTCTGTAAAGAATGATAATTATGTGCATGGCACTTAAACTATGAAGATTTTGTGTTATTTCTCAAAATATTTTCTGCTTTTTAATTACGATTGAATTTATTCTTAAATATTTCGTCATAATATAAAACAAATGTTTAGTGTTATTATTGGGATTTTTTATTATTATGAATTGATATTTCTATGTTAAGTGATAAGAGTATGATATAATTATTAAAAACATTTGGATGTTTTTGTATTGAATTCATTTTATATTTCCCTGCATGACATCTGATAGAAGACAGTGAAAACTTTTTTTTTTAATTGAAATAACACCTGTTTGACTTACCAACCCAGTTCATTTATTGTTTACATATCAAATCATCATCATTGTGTATCAAATCATGTTTGTTACTAGATTTATTTACCTAATTCATCAATTGAAATAAATAGGTTGCAACAGCAACTTAAGTTTGACAATCTTTCAATAAAAGAATTAGAGGCTGCCAAATGCAAAGAATGATTTCTAGTCCATGTTTATTACATACTAAAACAATAGTGACTAATTTTAAATATTTCTAAAACACTTAGGAACATTCTTCTATAAAACACTGTTTTTAATAAATTTCTTTATTGAGTTTAAATGATAATTTACTACATATGCTACAATAATATTAACAATTAAGCTTTAGATGGAGGCCATTCCCATTGGCCTTTAGGAGGCTTAGCCATTAGTGGTTCCCACGGCTTCCAATTTAACATCTTCCTAGCTAGGTTTAATTCATTTTCAGCTTGAATTATCAATTCCTCAGCTTGACCGCAGTTGATTTTCTTTTCAATTTCAAAGCTGTCTTTAGTCTGTAAGAACATTTTTAGTGACCTCTGATTAGTAGTGGTTCCAAAAGAGACCAGAAAAGCAAGCAAAGAATTTTGAACACAAAATATTAATTTTACGCAGTGATAAATCAGTGTAGATGAATATTTAATTTACTTTTCATTAAATTCAGTACAAACTTTATAGACCTAATTTCCATTACCTGAGTTAAAACCGCTGCTCTTTCACGTACTATTTGTTCCGTATATTTACGATAAACTGATGTTTCTGGCATTTTTTGGAGAGTACGTAAGATTTTACCATATAGGGCGCCCAAAGTGTGATGCGGATTTGCGGCGACTGCCAATCCTGTTAGACCTGTTGTCTAGAACAATGGAATAAACGTAATTACTAGTAGACATAAATTAAATGTTGTGTATCTTACATATTTAAATACCTTTTTTAATAAACCCATTATATGTTTTAGTTTGTTACACAACTGCAATGATATTCTACCAAATTAAAAAATATAAATTTGACTTGACGAATGACAGTTAAAGTATTTGATAGCTGTCATTAGTGTAGTAGTAGTTTTATTTTTCCAGCTCGAAAGGCAAAAGTGTCATACCATACACCTTAATCTTTTATGTGAATATATATAAATATATATTTATAACACGAGGAGCTAAGTTATGTGAATTGTTTTGTTTTGTCTATTTAATGTTTCTTCAGGCGTAAATGTGTAATAACGGTGGTTTATCGACTGTTTAATATCGGTGAAAACGCAAATTTGGGAAAATTAAACAAAGCCGCTGGACGAAGCTTCTCGCGATCTTCCAAAAAGTCCACTGGGAAAGTCTCAGTAAACAACCCTCCGAACGGTGGCCGGTAAGAAGTGGATGAGGAGAGCCGTAGACTGGGCTCAGTGGTGTGGATTAAGAGAGGCCTATGTCCAGCAGTGGACGACTGTGGGCTGTTGATGATGATGATGATCATGATGAAACAACCTTCATTTTACTGAGATTATATTTTATCTCATATCATCTCATCTATTGCATTTCATTTAATTTCATGCCAATTGATTGGTGCTCTGAATTAATCAACTTCATTTAATTTTTCTTAATATTATTTTTCATAAAAAAATTATAAATGATTAATAATTTATAATTAAAAAAAAATGGAACTATCACCAGTTAAGTGTATAATCTATGACTATCACTTTATGCATAGATTATACACTTAATATATTAGAGAACTTTATGTATCTACCTACCTACCTACCTACGGTATTGTTTTGAATTCCAATTGATTCCGATAAACACACAGAATCTGGCAAACAGGCAGACGATATTTAATAGACCATCCATTCATCCATACATCGGCATCCGTTACTAAAAGAGTAAACGTTCTGTGAGACTATAGCTGCAAATCTCAGATATGTAGAAGGATTGTTTTAGTTCTAAGAAGTTCAATGTGTGAAAGGTGAAGAAGATTTATTTAAATGCCGTACGCTTGATTATAGAATATTTTTAATAAAACAAAACTATCTGCTCATTTCCCTTACCAGTGTCTACTATCGCATCCCATATTTCCGTATTACGCAAACTTATGAAGTGAATAAAATTTCATCGTGAGTGAGAAATCCTAAGGGTAAAGGGAGTAAAATGGAGAACGTTGGAAATAAAACTAAAGAAAGTAGTATGGCTTGACAGTGTCACTAGTTAAAGTGGTCTTGTTTTAAAACACTTCTAATTCTTCATGTTAAGTAGCATATTTGTAATAATATTAATTATCTACCTATACCATTTTATGGATTGAATTCTAGTGAAAATGTGTAACATATCGGAATGTTATTAATATCCCTCTGGAACTTCACCAATACGTAAGTTAGAAAGGGGAAAAATTCCAGGCCAGGCTACACCTTTCATCCCACACATATTTCCACTCCCATGAAAGGGTGCTTTGGATTTGAAAGACATTGAAAATAATCCACCTCCACTGTCTTTTGCCTAAACAGAATAAAAATATCCTGGCCGTTTATTAATTTTATTTAGATTATACATATTAAACAGCATTAAAATTATATATATTATCCTTTGGTAAAGTGAAAGGTTTAAGATAGTCGTGTTTAAGTATCATTATATCTGAGTTCATGATACACAGATGCCTGGGCCCTATTATTATACTTGTATCCATGAAAAAGACTAGTTAGTCAGTAGAGGTATTATCTTATCAGATATCCATGACTGCTGATTGTAAATTGATTTATTTTATCCCTCTAAATAAAAATCAAAGCTCCCATATAGATCCTATATGTTGGTGTATGTGTTGGTTCCACAATCTTGTACAAAGATAAATCAATTAAATTAACTACATTGGAAATAGCAGACATTTAACAGTTTTGAAATAATATACTTTTGGCATAAAATGAAATCATTATGTGACTTGATTTAAATAAAACCATAGTAATACTAAAACTTTAACTCAATATAAATGTAAAGAAGGTCATTTATTAAGTTAATCATAAATTCATGCACTTTTAGACACCCTCAGAAGTCTTATATAGCTGTAGAAAATCATGTGAGCTGATTTAATATTCTATGATTAATTTCATCTTGGGCAAAAATAAAATAGCTTTTTTTTGTATCATTATAGAATCACCAGTATAATAAGCATTAATTTTCGAAAATTCCAGTCATCATGGAGGCAGTGCCACAATCTGTCGATGATGTCTCTGATGCCAACCCTAGCAACATAAAAAATGACAACAGCAGTCAACACCATGAATCCAATAGTAGGGAATCACCTCCACCTAACTGTGCAATATGCCTAGGAATGTGTCAAAACAAATCATTTACAGACTCTTGTTTGCACCAGTTTTGTTTTAAGTGTCTTGTAACATGGAGTAAGGTGAGCTATTTTACTATGCTTTTGTTTTCAAAGTTCCAAAACCTATATATTACAGCCATTTGAGTAATCTACTTGAAGACTATAGCAACATAGTTATCTATAAAGCAGTATTTTCACCTCTGAGGACTTAAGAATTTCCTTCAATATAATTTTTTTCATGGATAAATAACAAGCTCATCGTTTGTCTGGTTTTAAGTAGTTACTGGAACCCATAGACAGGACTATGCGAGTGCTGGCACCCATTATTGACAACTCAATAGTATTGTATACCAGCTTTCCAGAAAGCATGTAGAAGCATGACTGCTGCGCAGCAGAAATAGACAGGAAGGTGGTACATATCTGTGTGTGCTTACATTACACTCCACAGATATGTCTAATATTGGACTCCACTGCAAAGGAACAAGTCTGGGTTAATTTTTACCTGTAGATTAGGTCTCCAGGAAAGGATATAATAAAATTTTAATATTTTTCTTAATTACATTTTCCTAGGTAAAAGCAGAATGCCCTTTATGCAAACAAAGCTTCAAAATAATAAAATACAATGTGATCAGCAGTTGTCAATTTGAAGAGTACAAAGTGGAAGAGCGCCAAAATGAAACAGTCGAAAGTGTTGTTATCGAAGCCCTGACAAGTATCTTGTTCAGTTACAGGTTAAAATCATTAATATTATGTCCTTGCTAATTCTCAAGTTCAGTAGGAAAGAAAAGAATCATAGCTTATCCATTTAAATTCTGATCAAAGAATCTAACAAGTAAAGCTGTCTGAAAATGATCAGTAGTAGCTCCACAACTAAAGCAACTCAACATAGAACTTGATTACAGTGTGACTTTTTGCAGAACAATTCTGACATCTCAACACAATTCATTGGCCGTTGAAGACTTCTTGCTGCAACACTACCCACAGTCCTCAAACGCGTTAAGCCTGCCATCCCGCAGCAGATCTTCAGCCTCTTTTCGTCGCATCATCTACGAACGTAACTTACGGGCGCAACCTCTCCCCGATCACACCGGCCGCTTTCGAAATTGTAGTCCCGGATACTACAGGTGATCACTTCGAAGCTAATAATTGTAATGGTGCAAAAATATTGTATTATGCGCTAGATATAATTTTGATCAATATTTCAGGTACAATATGTTTGAAATATATCGCCTCGTTCCCTGGTTAAACAGGGAACTCAACTACTTACTGAATGAAAACGTCAGCCACATTTCTTACGTATTAATGCGAATTTTGGAAAGATTACTCCTCTATGACATAACTTCATCACAGTTTCGAGAAGCGATGCGACGCTTTTTCGGCGAGAGAACGGAACATTTCTTGCATGAGTTACACTGCTTTGCTACCTCTCCATATGATATGAATGGTTATGATCGTAATGTGCAATACACCACCGAATCGCGCGCATTGACTATGGTCAATGAGGTAATATCTACTTCAGAATCGGACGGGAGCATTGACACCGACGTCGCTATGATACCGAACTCTGTGGCCGCTGAGCCTCCGGCCGGCCCTTCGGGGGTGCGACGAGCCCCGCCAAGAGCTGCTCTCGCAGCACATGCCGTCATGCCTATCGAAACCATCGCCAATTCCGACACCGACGACTCTTCAGAAGTGATGGTTGTTGGTTATATCAAGCCGCCGAAGGATCGAACACCGGAGCTGGTCGACCTGGTCGGCTCAGATAGTGATGTAGTTGTTGAGGAGAATTCACGGGCAAAGTCTGGGCCGTCGGATACGAGACCGACGATCCCGCCTGTAAGTAAGCTCAAATTGAAGAGGAGCCGTGCTGGTGGGACGGAGTTGTCCGATTCGGATACGGACGACTCGTATCAATCACCAGCCCGCCGTCGTCGCCGACCTCGCATGTCGAACTCTGGTATGATGGCAAGCACGCATCGTACTACGCCAGAACCTACCTCCACCGCCTCAGAATACGACACTGCAGATGAGTTGACCCCTCCAAGTTAAAAACCGTTGTCTACGTAATTTTCGTAATCAGCAACGAAGGCATTTAGATACCGATATATAATAATAGCCTCTAGAATAGTCTGTAAATTTGTATAAAAAAACGAACGGACTAAACTTATGCGTTCTGTAGTTTGCGAAGTTCGTAGTTGAGATTCTCAAGAAAAAAAGGACAATATAATAATAACATTTCAAGTGAAATTGTGCTCGTTTGTGTGATCTTTTGCGTTGCAATTAAGCAACTTTTGAATGTGATTTTTTGCTAATAAATAAGGTTACATATTATTTAGAAATAAACTATGTGGCTCGTTCTCTCACAATTACACGTGAAGCATTCATGCGTTCCGCTTTGAAGCCTTTATAATTGAGACTTAGACCTCGTATCTTAAGGTGATTGGCGACATTCATATAGCGACGCGTTTGGGCTCTGGTCAACGCTTAACTTCAGGTGGACAGTGAGCTTGTTCACCCGTCCAAACAAGAAAAAAACAATTTTTGTTTGACCATAACACTCATAAATAGCTTTCAAAAGAAAGTATTATGTCCAAATAATTGCGTAACATATTTTACTCAAATATAAACTACCTACTTAGTGTAGATATTTTAAATAAAAAACTTAAATATTTAGAAGCCTTTTAGAACAGACTCCGCTGTATATTCGTACTTCACAGTCATTTTAGTTTAAGATTATTTGTACTGTCCAGGTGAAATAGATTATACTTCATAAAATTGAGCAGCGTTTGAAAAAATTCACCAACCTTCAATGTACGGATTCGGATCGATATCGATAAAAATGAGGTTTGCAACTTCCCAATTATGGTCACAGTACTCACAGTCCTATTTAATACAACTAATTTTAAAAAAAGCCTACATTCTGCGATAAAATGATGAACTACCGACATTTTTAGCTTTTGTCGGGCTATTTATTCGTTCTTCACAATTTTTGTGTTGAAAGTTATATATTTATATTATGAATCTTCGATTAAAAGTGAATGTGGTGCTAGGACTATAATGGTAGCGTTCTTTGTATTATATTATTAATCGCATTGGATTATGGGAAAAAGAAGCTGGAACCTTCCAGTGATAAGCATAAATAATATACTTAATACATTTGGTGACTTTGTTACAGACTTTACTCGTGTTTAAAATTATCTTAGAGACCTATATCTTATAACAGCTTGAATTTATCAGAATAAGATTTTCTAACAGAAAACTGATGAACTGTGTGCTCAGTGCGAGTTTGTTATCGATAGCGTAAAAGTTAGGTAACTCAAATTTGTATGTAATTGGAACAGCGCCCCTAGCGGCAAACGTTCCAACTGCATACAAATTTGAGTTATCTTTTACGCTATCGAGAACGTTAAAAAACTCGCACTAAGCACTATGAACAAGAGAGTTTACGATAATGTTTCCAGAAATTATGACATCCAAAGCGACAAGAGAGTTTTAGGTACATAGCATGAATACATTAGAAATATAAAACTATAATATGCATTGTTAAGCAAATAGGAAAAATTCACCATAATATATGTATTTAAAAACCCGATATCATTTTAAATGTTGCACATTTGTTTAATTATGGCACATTGTATTTATTAATGAACATTATTTAAATCGTGTAATCGCGTAAATTCAGTTCAAAAATTTTTTCAGCCTGTTTTAACTATTATCAATTTGGAAATCAAAAACAATCAATACCGTTACGAAAATAATAATATCCAATGATGCAGCTACACTTCTTTGTATGTTTTTTCGGTAGAGCTGGCTTAGTAACTGACCATTTACTATGTATTTTAGAACACAGTATTTAGCCACTTTACCGTCAGTTTTCTAACGTTGTTTTTATTTAAACTCATATGCATTTATGAAGTACTTGGAAAAAAATATAGAATTAATTGAAAGTTTAAATAAAAGACATTAGAAATTAATCTCTTTTTTTATTCGCACGTACTTACTTGGTACTCTGCTTTCCATGCAGCTTAATGTGGAATGCTCTATGGTTATTTGTGCGACATTGCTACCGTGACGGAACTCATATTCCGTAATTACTGATATTTTTATCGTATCCGTATTGATAAAAAATATGCAAAATAAAATAAAATTCATTTGAATATAGAATTTATTACCAGTCATACATAATTTACGTTTCAAATGGCCAGTGTTGTAAAAGATCAGCTTCATAGGTAGAGACCTATTATTACTGCACTATAATAAAATAAACCGTGTTCTCTGAAGAAAGAATATTTAACGGAAATCCGACTAGTGAAGTGTGAATTGTTTGTTTTGAATATTTCGTCAAACTTTTTTTTGTTGTTCCTACCTACCTATGCTGATAGCCTTGAGAGGCTATTTCAGCTTCACCCTAACGTGTAGGTGAGCTCAGGGGGCTCAAACCGGAGTGTTGCTAGCACTGGCCCTAGCAAGAGCAGTGCTTCGCAGGATCTACCACCGGATCGGAAACGCGACCCACTGAGGAGATCCGGCGAGAAACTCAGTGAGCTGTGTCTATGGGTTAATTCGCTCATCGAGCCTTTCGTCGCAAGCGACGGGTTCGACGAGGACGGTGACCGGTGCTTGTGGTACTTAAAAGCACCGCTAATGGATCGGGAGGATCCGTATTGACGTGTTTTGGGCGACGTCGACTGTTTACTATTCGGTCTACAGGATCGGGTATGTCGTTTTTCGTCAAACTTGTAACCGTGTTGGAAAATGAATGTAAATCGTTGAACATGACTCCTCAAGTTCTTCCATTGAGAACTGACTTCATTTCAGCCTGACACTTTCTACGAGGAAGCGGGACGATAACGCTCTTATCGTGGCGGCCTTGAACTACATCTCCGACCCAAGCAACAGCTCAAAACAAAGTTGCCGTTGCCCTAAATTTGTCCTGTCGGATCCTCGACGAGTTCGACTTGCATCCTAGCGCATAGACACAACCCACTGAGTTTCTTACCGAGTTTTCTCGGTGGGTCAGGATTCCGATCCAGCGGTAGATTCAGCGAAGCACTGCTCTTGCCAAAAGTATAGCAATTGACTTCTTGCGTTGCCATTGTTGCCAGTGTCAATTTTATAAAGATCTATATTTATAAAATATTTACATTTTATTAAAAAATGATATGTGGAACTAAATAAGATGAGGTAGATTGATATGAGGTTATAATCAATTGGGATGAGATGAAATAAAAGCTTAGTGAAATGATAGCTAGGTTTGGAGTTTTGGCGGAGCCCGAAATGCCACGTCTAGTGACTTTGTTTCCTTTTCCCACGATTGTATACTTTCACAGATGCTAAACAGTTAGTCATCATTAATACACGCTTAAACTTGCAGAAACACTGAATTTACATAATAAACAATTCACACAACTTCTGTCCGCGCGTTCCCGGCAAAAAGCCTGCCTACTGGATGTTGTCTCAACTTAAATCATTAAATACCATTTTATTTCAAATTTAATTTTATTTTTTTAGATTAATTTATATATTAGTGTGACAGACATAGTAGATATAAATTAAGAGACTATATGTGTTTTATTCCCTTTGCCTATCCAATGGATAAATCAAACAAAAAAGTTTGTGGTTTAGCGGAAATTTGGTGTTCACAAAATCCATTTAAAATCCTTCACTAAACATCAAAGTAGTGATGATAATTTTCCTCAGTATTTTATTCGCTCATTCCCGTAACTCGTACACATATGAATGGACATAAAATATGTGTAACAACGTGGTTTTTAGCATAATATGTCAAATGTCCTGATTTAGTTGAAATACATTATTTATCACGTCACACTACAAAGAAATCTGTCAGGTACCTATCGTCACAATAACGTTGAAGATTTGAGACACATGATGTGGTGAAGCCACTGGAAATATCACGATAGGTAACGTCTTATTCTCATAACGATATACCTAGAACCTCTCCATGACTTCAGAAATTGTCGTGTTACATATATTTGGCCCAAATTACTAGGAATTTATAAGTTATTAATTATGAAGTATCTATTAACTTGCTATTATTTAAAACTTTGAATAAAATATAAACTTAAAAGGTGACAATTGTGGTTACAAATGCAAGTAAAGTATATTCTAATACTCCACTTATTATGAAGTGAGTATGTATGTATTTTTTTCTTACATCTACAATAAACTTCCTTAAATAGAAATATTGTTAAATATTTTTATGTCAGACAAAACTTTGTCAAATTAGTATCACATTGTGTGCAGGGCAAATTCCATACATTGTTATTATCTACTTGAAAATTATGCTTGTTATGATAGGATTACTAGTATGCTATATTACCTTTCATAATAAACAATATTTACAATACATTCCAGGCAATCATGGCGACTATACCACAATCTTTGGATGATATCTCTGAAGCAAACCCAAGCAGCATAAAGAGTGATGATAGCAGTCCACATCATGACAACAGCAGAGGGTCGCCACCTCCTAACTGTGCAATATGTCTAGGAACATGTAAAAACAAATCATTCACTGACTCTTGCTTGCACCAATTTTGTTTCAACTGTCTTGTAACTTGGAGTAAGGTTGGTTAAAAACAAATTTTTTGAAGACACATTTAGCAAATTAAATATCTGTAGGTCTTAAAAATAAACATTTAATAGGATTTTAATTAATTTAATTGGATTTTAATGAATTTAAGGGGATTAATTAATTATGTAATCTTCTATCAACCTTATAATGTTCTAATATTCAATCTTCTATCAAATCTATCTAAAATACAAGAAAATTTTACAGATCAATTCATCTATATATTATATGAAAATGAATTGCTGTTTGTTAATCTTGCTAAAACTCAAGAACGGCTGGACAGATTTGGCTAATTTTGGTCTTGAATTATTTGTGGAAGTTCAGAGTCCAGAAGTCCAGTTTAAAAGGAGGATAAATATGAAAATGCTCGGAATTAAATAAAAATAACAATTTTGTTTTTCCTTTGATGTATCCCCCGTCGGACGGGTTCATTTTGTTTGTTTTAAGTTAATTTTATACAAAAGTTTAGGTCTTTTATTTATCAATTGAGGCACTACGAAGTCTGCCGGGTCAGCTAGTTTGTAATATATTATAAAGATTTGACATGATAATAGTTTCTCTAAAATTTTCAGGTAAAAGCAGAATGTCCATTATGCAAGCAAAATTTTAAATCAATAATTTATAATGTTCGTGCCAATCAACAATATGAAGAATACCAAGTGGAACAGCGCCAAGTTGAAACTAGCCAGAGAATTGATATTGATACACTCACAAACAGAAGGTTTAGATACAGGTTAGTACAATAGATTTTGTTTTGTCATAGGGCTAAAATTTAGTAAAATTGCTTTATTAGCTTAGATAAGTGTGCTGATAGATGTTAATTGGTTACTAAAGCCCAGAGACTTCACAATGTGAATGTCATCACTTAATTGTATGCTAATATGCCACCCTTCAAAGGGGAACTTGTGTATACATTCACAAATTAATATACTTCTATTTATTGCTTTAAAGGGTAAATGAGTTCTTGGCTCACCTGTGAGCTTAGTGCGGATTTTTTAACTTCCCTTCGTTTGCCGTTTAGGGTGCTGTTCCAACTCCATACAAATTCGAGATAACTTTTACGCCATTGAAAAATTAAAAAACTCACACTAAGTACACTGGTTATTAGTATTTACCAAAGTCCATAGACATTAACAACAAAAATGCCTCTTGCATGTAAAACCATGTTGAAACATAAGTTCTAAATCTGAGATCTATAGTACAACAGTATCCTCTTCAAACTGGAATTCATTACTTTGAGTCACAAACAGGCCGCATGGTAGTACGTTACCGTGCAGGCTCTAGAGACTACCAGTAATAGATAGAAATGAACAAAAAATTCTTACTGCTAATTAAGAGACTAAAAAAATAATATACTATATTGGTGCAGAACTACATTGACATTGCCACGACGGCAGTCGATAGCCTTCCAGCAGTTGTTGTTACGGCACTACCCACTTGTGGCAAATGTGTTGAGTCCACCACGGCGTCGACGCTCTCCGGCTTCCTTCCGTCGCACTGTGTACCGACACAACCTGTGGGCGCGACCACTCCCCGACTTCACTGGACGGTTTCGTGACTGTACGCCAGAATTCTATAGGTACTAAAAGCATTTATTAATGTTAAACCAATGTGATAATGTTAACCTTGATATGCTCCCTTAAAATGGCTGTTAAATTTTTCAGATCTAACGCCACACAGTTACATCGTCTCGTGCCCTGGTTGAATAGGGAGCTTAGCTACTTATTAAATGGAAACGTAGGTCATATTTCTTACGTGCTGACCAGAATCTTGGAAATGTTGCCTCACCATCACATAACTTTCGGGACCGAGTTTCGGGAAGCGATGACACGTTTCTTTGGTGACAGGACAGACCATTTCTTACACGAGTTGTACTGCTTCGCGTCAACACCCTACGACATGACCGGATATGATCGTAATGTGCAATACACGACTGATTCGCGTATGTCGACAATGGTCAACGAAGTGATATCCAGCTCGGAGTCAGATGGGAGTGTCGACTCGGATATCGTGATGGTGTCGAGCTCATCTGCCGCCGAACCTTCCGCCGGTCCCTCGGGAGTACCGCGAGCTCCGCCCCGGGCCGCCCTCGCAGCCAACAATATAATTCCCATTGAAACAATTTCACATTCTGACACTGACGACGACTCATCCGAAGTAATGGTCGTCGGCTATATCAAGCCCCCTCAGGATCGAACTCCAGAACTCGTTGATCTGGTCGGATCTGATAGCGACGTAGTGATCGCCGAAAGCACGCAACCTCAACCTGGACCGTCCGACACGAATGCCGGCCCTTTTGTGAAGCTTACTTTGAAAAGAGACCGTCCTGAAGGGTCGAATTGGTCTGGTTCGGACTCTGACGACTCGTACCGTCCGCTAAGGCGTCGTCGCCGGCGGCCGCGCTCCTCCGACTCCGCCACGACGGCAGACACGCGCCGCACCACGCCCGAACCTGCCTCCTCCACCTCCGCCTCGTCCGACGCCGATCAGTCGTCAACAGACACGTCACTATCTGACGACAGAAAAACCGGTGCCACCAGAAAGAAGATCAGAAAGAGAAGCAGCAGGGAAGGCGCAACATTTCGCCGGGAAAGAAATGGAAGTGGAAGACGTTCGTCGCCCGGTCAACGACGCGATAACAAAGTAAATACCGACTCGAGTCGTCCGGATCGAGACCGACGAAGTAAAAAGAAGTCACATTCAGGAAAAGGAGTGAAATGTTCTAAACGTCTCGAGGAGCCTCCTCCAGAAGCTCGGCCGACGGAATCCGCGGGACGGAAGTTGAGGAGCGTCGTCACCGTCATGCGCGGCCGGACCGGGCCCGACAGGAGGTCCAGCATCTCTGACTCAGACGACGACCTGCCTCTTAATCTCACTGTACAGAAAAAGCAACCTCCCTCCTAGGGATAGACTGTTGGCTCACGTGTGTGAAGTGAATCATAATTTATATGATAGACTTGTATAATATTGCGAAGTTACTCATATTAAAAAATACCCCAGTCGGTGTTGTGATATTTTGGTAAGAGAACATCATGGAACTACGACTGTGCTCGAATGAAACTACAATTGTAGACGGTGGCGATGATATAGTTTGCACAATTTGTGGCTGCATTGTGTTTTGACCTATAATTTGTAGTGTCAATTTCAAATGAATTACAACCCAAAAGATGGATTGAGGAGGATGAAACCTGAGTTATGAGATCACCATAGTTTTTTGTGTATATATATGTTTAAAAAACACCATTTCTTCAGGCATACATATGCAATTAGTTTTCTGTTATGTGAATTGTTAAAATTGTATATAAATCGTTTTGTCGAATTCTCGCTCATACCTAATTTATGTGAATATTGGCAGAAAATATTTATCAATTCTATTTGTGCTGATCATTTAAGAAGAGTTGTGAAACATAATAATAGAAACGAATAAAATACTTAATCCATTTTGTTTATAAGAAAACTGTACAAAAAAATAAAAAATACACACCTGAGTTAGTATGTACTTGGACTGAACACTTCTTTGAATGTGTAGTTGTGTATTACCAGGTTTTTCGTGTTCTACCGTTTTGGTATTAATATACAGCATAATATAGCATATGATTCCCAGTATGCATTTCCTATAAATCTGAGTAATATGTGTTACTCACTCGTGTTCCTCTTAATCCACTAGGGTGATTGCGTTTAAACGATAAACCCTCGTTAGTGCCTCGTGACATTCCTGAGTTTAATATTTTTCAGCGCTCGTAGAATTGAATAGAGGTTTTTTTTTAATAAATATAGTTTCGGAAAATTTAAGTTACGTCCAGTGCAACGGTGGGCTTTGTTTAATTGCTGTGTGAAGGGGGGATAGCCGTTAAAACATTGACATTTCAACATTTCCCCCTTAGATATTCCCTTAGATATACCCATAAGTATTCATGCAGAATTGTCTAAAGCCTCAGTAACTTATTAACCAGGTGGCATGTGAGGGCATTCGAAAATCAAATGAAAATAGCAATTATAAACTCTAATATTTTACGGGTTCTTAACACGATTTTCATATATAATGAGTTCCTGATCATTAGACACTGTTGCGACAGCAGTGATCACAAGTAGACGGAAGACTGTGGTTAACTCAGGGTAAGTTGTTAGATGCGTTATACTAAAATTGTAGTAGGAATCCGTTACATAATAATGTTTGGCAGATATCCGCGAAAGTTTATAACATTTCCTAAAAAAGTAATATAACACAAAAACAGTGATTACGTCATTTGGTTTATTTTAATTAATGTACCTAATACTTAGTAGCAGGTTAAGGTGAAGAAAAAGAAGAAGATAATTTAGCAGTTGACTTGCGGGTTATCGCACGAAACTATACCCGAAACCTGTTGGACTTAGTTTAGTTTTGTCATACATAGAATTAGCTTCCTTACTTAAGGAAAAACTCATTGGGGCAATTCGTTAACACGTTTATATATTTCAATTGAACAATTAGGTACGTCCACTTCTCGAGTTAAACTTACTGACGATACGAGATTTTTTTCAGATTGATTTTTATTTTGACGTCTTGTCATAGGTATTATAAGGGTTGGTCGCACTTTAACCCCATGAGATATTCGTATTATTCGGTTGGTTGGTTATTTAAATACATTTTTCTTAACGAGATTTCGATATCTACATACCAAATTTTTGATGTCTGGTCGAAGAAAATCCAGTAGTTGATTGGCCCCTTTAACTAATCACCTTCTTGCAGTTATCTTTTTATAAACAAAACGGCTGTGGTAAATAAAACGGGTATATATTTATTTATCGTGTTTAATCAAAATCTAAAACTCTTACAACATAACAATGTATATGATTTTAAGTTCCATTTAACAAAAAAGGTCATAAATCATTTGTATTCAAAAATAATAATTGCCAATAAGCATTCGAAGTTAATTTATATTCGTTTGAATTTATCGATACACGAAATTAAATTAATAAGCTACAAATTCATGAAACAAGCAAAATAATGATATTGCTTTAAAAAAACCCTTCTGCCTTAACGTTGATGATGATCATTATTGTTATAATTACTCCAAACATGAAGACTACACAGGATGTAGGGTAACCGTTACCAATAGAGGGGATTAAACACCCATAACCTAAGACGAAAACAATTAAATCGCGATCCGAAATTTTGTGAATGTTTTCTTTTTTATTTATTACGGCTTTAGTAATACATATTTTTAAAATGCCCGTAATGTAATATAATTAAGATTGCCCTTCCGCTTGTAAATAACACGTCATATGACACGCGGCGATCTGTTTTCGCTTTAAAAGCCGTAATGAATACACTTAAACAACAATTATTTGTGCTTAGCAATTCAATAAACGGTAATCTTACATCCCGAATTTGTTTTGTTTTTTTAATTGTTCTATAGTTTCTTAATTTCCTTTACCACCTACACAGTGAACTGATTTTAATACTCAATAAGAATAGTTCGCTTAATACAGATCCACATTCCTGGACAAGCCGTCAATGCTTACTTCTATCCTACTCACATCCCTTCCCTTCACCAAATTACAATTAAATTTATTTCGTTAATTTCGTCTTAAGATAAAATACGTAGGACTTTATATTTAAAATATAATGAGCTTTATTGTGACGACAAAGAAGAAATTCCGTTTAAATTCCTTTTTTATAGATTAGTATTGAAGTAAATATGGCACAACAGGTTACGTGTGATACCCATACGTATTGGACAAGAACAGTTTTTGGAATATGAGGAAGCGAGGAAATATTGTCCCAGAATTCGTTAAGGAATAATACCTCGGAATAATAGCACGTAAGGCGATACTACTTTCAAGTGGCGAAATTCTTAGCTATCATATCAGATACTTTATTCTACACATATTCAAGAAAAGTGTTGTGTAGCAGCCACCGAAACTGCCCTCTAACATCCAACATTGAAGTTGGACAGCATAAGCTATTAAAATTAGACCTGCAAACTCTTCTGTGAATTAATTCACGAATTATAAAACTTAATATTTAGGTTAGTTCTCACTTCATTGAATATTAATTTAATTAATTTATATTTTACGTCTTACTCTAAAATTACGTAAGCATTTTATAGCACCTGGCTTTATGACAACCGAACCAAATGATTAAATTATAAACCGTATTGCTTCGAATATGTATCCCTTTTTTTCTAAAATATTTTCTGACATTCATATTTACAAAATATACAGTGATATAAACAGTTTACGATGCTAAATTTTATATCGACTTTAGAGCCAGTGGCATAATGTACATATTATATAGTACGTTGTGCAGCTAAAATGTATATAATCCTGAACGCCAAAAAAAGCAGCACAATAATTTAAATCTTTAAATTTAACTACCAAATATTTACTACAAATATTATTGCTTGTCAACATGAAACCAATACAATAAATACCAACGAGTTGATCTGATGACAAACTCTTGAAAGTGAAAAAAAAAAAAAAAGAATAACGGTTCTTCTTTAATTTTATTTTTTTATTGGTTAGATGGGCGGACGAGCTCACAGTCCACCTTGTGTTAAGTAGTTACTGGAGCCCATAGACATCTACAACGTAAATGCGCCACCCACCTTGAGATATCAGTTCTAAGGTCTCAGTATAGTTACAACGGCTGCCCCACCCTTCAAACCGAAACCGATTACTGCTTCACGGCAGAAATAGGCGGGGTGGTGGTACCCACCCGCGCGGACTCACAAGAGGTCCTACCACCAGTAATTACGCAAATTATAATTTTGCGGGTTTGATTTTATTACACGATGTTATTCCTTCACCGTTGAAGTCAATCGTGAACATTTGTTGAGTACGTATTATCATTAGAAAAATTGGTACCCGTCTGAGATTCGAACACCGGTGCATCACTCAACACGAATGCACCGGACGTCTTATCCTTTAGGCCACGACGACTTCAGTTGGAAGGTTTGCCTACGTTTGCCGCTAGGGGCGCTGTTCCAACTGCATATAAATTTAAGTTAACTCTGACGCTATCGAGAACGTTAATAAACTCGCACTAAGCACACAGATGGTGTTTAGTTACCGTCGCTCACAGACGTCAGTAATGCGAGAGGCACAGCTAAGTCGCTGCCTACCGCTGAGTACTCTCCGTAAGCCTCGTTTGAAGAAGGACATGTTATAACGCTTGGGAAACACCGTGCAAGGGAGTTCATTCTAGAACCGGATGGTACGTGGTTTTTTTTTCTTCTGAAAACGCGTTGTCGATTAAGGTAGTGGTTCCAAATAGTATGGATGCACTCTGCTCCGGGGGCGAGAGGGGTGTTGGTAAAAAAAAGTTGGAGGGATCATCTCGAACAATTCCTCAGAGCACTCCCCATGGAATAAGCGGTACAAAACACAAAGAGAACCGAAATCCCTCCGTATACCTAGAGGTTCGGATTCCATAGTGTGCTCGTATCGAACGATCCCGTAGGAAGATACCAATTTTTCTAATGAAATACGTACTTAATTAAATTGTTAACTCACAAGAGGTCCTACCACCAGTGATCTCTGAACTCTATTTAATACGCTTTTTTAAAAGGAAACTGTGTTTAGATTTTGTGTGCTTACGCCCTTTCAAAATAAGTGAAATACTATACTACAAAATAAGTGAATTACTACTATCGTGATCGCAGTGAAATCTCATTTCATGTGAAGTCGTGTTCAGAAACTATTATTGCGCTTACGTCAATAAGCATACGTTTTTTCTCCTTTCCAACAGCGAACGATACTAAAACATTCGTTTGTTTTAAACTGATCGAAATTCATATCTCGTAAATCTGGTAAACAACACAATTATGGTTTTATTAATTACATTAAGACACTGGCCATAAACACTCCAGCTACAGCGTGACGGCATGAATGTAATAAGGCAATTATTATTTACAATACTGTTGCAAATTACGATGGGTTCACCTCGACCACGGTGTTCATGTGCTGCGGATGCGGCTTAAACTCCACTACTTCTTTCCACACCAGCTCTGTGAATCCAAACATAAAAGGAATTAATTAATTAAATTTCTAACGGTAGGCAGCAATTCGGCTCTGCCCCTGGCATTGCTGAAGTCCATGGGCGACGGTAACCGCTCACTATCAGATGGGCCGTATGCTGGTCTGCCTACAAGGACAATAAAAAAATTAATAATAATATTAATAAAGCATCATTCCTCAATTATGTATGTATGAACCAAAACTCTCAACTTAATTTATTAACAAAAAACTAGTCTATATTTCACAGACAATACAATTTGACAGTATTTTTAATTCAATCACTTCTATAAATTTTCATAATGACGTAAAAAGAAAGTATTCAAATATTCAGAACCTTGCGTTATCGAAGATAAATAACTCATTAATCATTATTAATTTTAATACGATATGTATTACTTTTAATAATTTAATTAATTAATATCTGTGTTGTAAATTTTATATAAGTATAAACCTAATCAATATCTATTCTTTTAAGAATTCTGTAATTAATTTTGCAACTGAAAAACAGTTTCTTAATTTTATATCTATTCGCTGGCAGCTTAAATGGCTATTTCAGCTTGGCTCGGGCTGTTAGATGAGATCACGGGCTTGATCTGAGGGAGTGTTGCTAACACTGGCCCTGGCAAGAGCAGTGCTTCAATGAATCTACCACCGGATCGAAAACGCGACCCACTGAAAAGATCCGGCGAAAAACCGAATAGGCTAGTTAGTAACAATATCGAGGCATTAATCGACTAGCAACTCTAAGCCCTTGTGAATGTGGTAATACGCAAGACACCAATAATCTTACGAGGTCGGCTGATCAGCTTTAAAAGACATATCAATTTAAAAGAAATATTTTTACTGGTGTTAGGACCTCTTGTGAGTCCGTGCGGGTAGGTAACCACCGCTCTGCCTATTTCTACCGAGAAGCAGTAATTCTTTTCGGTTCGAAGGTGGGCTGCCGTTGTAACTATAATGAGACCTTAGAACTCATATCTCAAGGTGGGTGGCGGCATTTACGCTGTAGATGGCTATGAGCTCCGGTAACCACTTAACACCGGGTGGACTGTGAGCTCGTCCACCTATATCTATATATATAAAAATGAATTGCTGTTCGTTAGTCTCGCTAAAACTCGAAAACGGATGGACCGATTTGGCTAATTTTGGTCTTGAATTATTTATGGAAGTCCAGAGAAGGTTTAAAAGGTAGATAAATACGAAAATGCTCGGAATTCAATAAAAATAACAATTTTGTTTTTCCTTTGATGGGTCCCCCGTCGGACGGATTCCTTTTGTTTGTTTCAAGTTTATTTTATACAGAAGTTTAGGTCTTTTATATATTGATTGAGGCATTACGAAGTCTGCCGGGTCAGCGAGTATACATTAAAAATAAAAAAAAATAACCTTTCCACTTGTCTACAGGCAGCTCCATGTCTTCGAAGCTCTGGTCGTAGGGCGCAGAAACCGGCTCGTCGGTCGGGTCCGCGTACTGGGCCAAGTACTCGTGCGCGAGCGCTTGTTCTGCCGTTATGCGTCTGAAAATAAGCGACTTAGTCTATTCATATCCAAACTTACATTTCGCAAGCTCGTTGGGAACCACTCGGTTTACGGGCGAGGGTTTTCTTTCTGTTTTATACCACATGTTCTAGAGCTTTGAGAAATTGTTCAGGACTATCTACATTTTACGATTGCCTCATCTCTTCATACATTGAATTTTTCCACCTTCCCCCACTCGATTGTGAGATTAAATTCCTTCTACTATGTTTCCTGAGCTCTAGAACATGGTCTTGTGCAAACGAGGTTGGAGAACATTCCTGAGTTAGGCAGCGGCTTGATTGCGTCCCATACAGAACTTCATGGACGACGATGAAAATCAAAGGAAAAAATACTCAAATCTTGAAAGCAACTGTTTGTTTTAGCTATACTGATCTTTTTTTTTATGTTTAAAGTATTACTGGTGGCCCGGAGGCCTTTCCAGTTTCACCAGGACAAGTGGGCGAGCAAAGGCTCAGCCAGGAGGGGTGAGATTAACTGATCTAAACGGGCAAAGTAATTGAGAAACTTTTTGAAATTCATATGAAGTTAGCAAGGTCTACAAGGCGAATGACGTTTTCGATAAAATTAGCAAATTTGTTATTTTAAATTTGCTATCTCCTTTGAAACGAATTGATTGTGTGACAAAATTGCATCAGACATCACGTACTTATCGGCATCCAGTTCGAGCATCAGTTCCAGCAGGTTGATGGCGAGTGGGTTCGCGCCGCGGAACACCTCGCGGAAGTCGCGTCTCTTCAAAGCCGGCAGAGACTGGATGTAGTTACGTGCCTATAGATAATGAGACGACTATTATTTAATTGATTGAGCAATTTGTCATTGTTATATGAGATTAAAACGTGGCACTCAACTGCTCCAAGCTAAATTAGTCCTATAAAACAAGAATAATTACACCTATAATGACTGAGAGTTTAACATAAACTCCGCGGTACAGTAATCAGAATGGTTATTACTTTATTAAAACTATAGAATTAGTTGTATTCTGTACAACTGGTCTTAGTATATGCTCGAGAATAGCTTTGCGAGAGTTTTTAATAATAATTGAATAAAAAATCAGTTGACGCTCGGTTAATGACCTCTCAAGACGCAGTAGATGCTTCCGTTAGCTGGTTTTGATGTACATTGCGGATTCATAAAAATATTAATAGCTCTCTAATTGACGGCTATATTGAGATAGTACATATATTTTTATCATTTCGAAATGATCGTTTGGATGTTAAACTTTGCATCTAAAACAAAATTCCTATAGGTCTTTGAGGTGACAGATTTTTGATCGCCGATACATTAAATTCATGTGAATCATACGTTTTAATAGTTATATCGCTCGAAAGAACACAGTTTTAGTATTTAAATTGACACAAACGTTTCCATTACACATAGAACATCAAACGGACACAAATGCGTGACTGCACAATCACAAAACCGCAAACAAATCGAGACGCACTTCCACATAAAGACACTTCACTCGTTTTATTACTCATGTACAATCCATGAATTCCAGTTTATTTCTTGTCTATTAACTTTCTATTTTTGTGTATCTGAAGTAAATCTGTTGTATTCTTTGTACGAGGAGCACTGCTGCTTGAGATACAGGCTTTATCACCTAGTTCAAGCACAGATGCACATTATGATTGTGTTTCTACTTCTATGTTAATAATAAATAAATAAAAATAAATAAAATACAATTTATTGAGTACCGCTTTTTTTCATGTACACGTGAATTTTTCGATGGCCATATTGGAAACTATTTGATACATAAATGCCCTGAATGTTGTTTTACCCGATGTTTTAAAGATGTAGCTTTTCAGGTCAAACAAAATATTTCATTCTCCTATATATATATGTATATAGTTATTATGTTATATGTATTAACGTTACTTTTTCTTTTAATTCGTATATATATGCAAAAACGGTTAGGTTAGGTTATATACTTTGTTATATTATTATGTGAAAATTATTATTCTCTGTTGCCTCGAGAAAGTGTGAATAGAAAATATTTTATGCGGATATGTGTTAATCCTTACCTCTTCACTAATAATTTTGTCAAACGTCTCCTGCTCTGGTTTCCCACACAAAAACAGTATCCTCATTAAATGGTCCATATCTGGTTGCAAGAATGTTAAGGTTACAAGCACCAAACTTACACAAGCGACATTAAAACTGATACATACAGTAAAAGCATGTTAAAGCAAAGCTGTTACGTGTAAAATCCAGCGCAGGCGGCTCTCACCCATTTTAACAAAGAAGATTGTACAATGTGTTTCAAACATTCTGACACCGTGTGACCTAATCGCACTTCACAAAAAACCGACAGAATACAATTTTAAATTTACAGATGTCGCGTTAAATGACACTAATATAACGCGAAATATACATATATTTACAAAATCAATTTTGATACTTCAATAAGTATATAGTTATAATATGTATAATGTCAGTATTCTCATTGTCGTGCGCATAATGTTTACTTACAGACTCGGACGATATTTTCTGCATAAACTCCTGAGCGGGCGTGCCGAGTATCTCCATGATTAAATTCAATTGATGAATATCTGTCTTCTCCATTAAGGGTTCTCACGCAATGCGGCTCGGTAACGATTTCATTTAACACAAAAAAAACTTAACCGACCTATACCTATACCACACAGTTAACTTATATAATCGGTAAAAGCGAAGCTAAACATTTTATTATTAACGCCTATTTACGGTGGTAGATTCTGCGAAGTACTGCTCTTGCTAGGGCCAGTGCTAGCAACACTCCGATTTGAGCCCCGTGAGCTCACCTACATGTTAGGGCGAAGCTGAAATAGCCTCTCAAAGCAGTATAGGTAGGGAAAAAAAACGCATTTATACAATAACTATATTATATATATGCCTACAAACTTTTGCGATACATATATTTTGTAAACATATTATTGATGCTTCTTACCTAAACATTATTCACAGAGTGAGAATAAAAGTGACCAAACTGAATAATTGTTAGGCTCGCTTAACCAGATCACCCACCCAATTTTATGAAGTCGCCGCGGTCATTGACAACCAATTATTACCAGATTAACCGCGAGCTCATTTATATATGCAAATTAAAACAAAACAAATAATTCCAGTTAGTACTCCTTAAATCTGATTTATATGGAGCATCATTAAGAGGTTTTCCCGAAACTTGAAATTGTTTTTATTTATTTTGTTATTTCTTAGATGGGTGGACAAGCTCACGGCCCGCCTGGTGTTAAGTGGTTACTGGAGCCCATAGACATCTAGAACGTAAATGCGGCCACCCACCTTGAAACATGAGTTGTATAAGGTCTTAGTTTCAACAGTACAACCGCTGCCCCCCTCTTCGAACCGAAAGCATTACTGCTTCACGGCAGAAATAGGCAAGGAGGTGGTATCTACTTGTGTGGACTCACAAGACGTCATACCACCAGTAAAAAAATATTAAATAGGCATACGATCTATCTGGTCGAATATCTGGATTATAATACCAAATATTCTGTGAGCTACTGGCGATAAACATCATAAAGTGAATGCACCTTGAGACATGGAGGCGATTTATATTCTTGGGCCCGCGGTTCGCAGTCGCGGACCAGACCCACATACCCCGCGTGCCCCCTAGACTAGGGGACCTCATAAAAGGATCAGCACGAGGCCCGAAAAAAACCTTAAGACGATTTCACAAATGTCATAGTTATATTGTCATGTTATAATTGTCACCGAAAAACGCCCCGGTAAAAAAAGGCAGGACAGAATTACAAATACCCCTACGGGTTCTATACGTTGCGCCATCATATAAAAAAAAATACTAATCATGGAAACGCAGTCTATATTATTTGAGTTTTAAATATCCGAATTTACTTTGAAAAATCGTATCAATTAATATGGCATTGAAAAGCACTAATCTAGCTAAAATGTAGCGATTGCACATTATTAATATATTACATCACCTTTCATTTAAGTCTTTTAATTATTATTTGACGTATAATAAATACGACCGATAGATTTAGTGATAACTCAGTTTGCAGCAATGCTGTGTAAGTTATTTGACATTGGCCTTAAACTGTTTTACAAACAAATAAATAAAGTTGTCGAAATAATCACTACACAGTATAAAACAAAGTCGCTTTCTCTGTCCCTATATCCCTATGTATGCTAAAATTTTTAAAGCTACGCAACGGATTTGAATGCGGTTTTTTTTAATAGATAGAGTGATTGAAGACGAAGGTTTATATGTATTAAATTAAATATTGGAGAAATCAATAATAAATTACAGTTTCCAAAGCGAAGCGAGGGCGGGTCGCTAGTTTATTTATATTTAAAAATATATATTTAGGGAAGACTAGACCCCGGTACCGGTGGTTAGATCTTGTTGAATACACGGAACAAACGAATCTGGGCCAACAGAGCGTCGGCCGGCGGACTGTCTCTGATATAAGGCAGTGCAGGCTGACAAGAGATAGAGCAATATCGAGAAGAACGTAAGGATTACGTTCCGATTTTAGGTCGTCGAGCCAAATTAATAAGTACAGAATATTTGGTAAGCTAGTAATATTACGAGAATACACACACCGGGCCGCAATGGATACACGCCTAGGCCCGGGCCTTAAGGGCGGGATGACTTGAGGGGTGGAAAAGTTTTTGAAATGTAAAAATTTCAAAGAAGAAAATAAGTACAGTCTCCTTTGAAAATAAGATCAGATTATTTTTTATAAAAAATCAAAATATATGTAGTTACTTTAAATTAAAAAAAAATTTTTTTGCATCAAAATTAATAAAATATAATGTAACATTAAGGACAGCTCGATAAACAGGGCCTAATACGGCATCAATCCTAAATCCATCACTGCCCTTAGGCTGGTGTTTGGCAACATTGTCTCGACTAAAAGAGCCAAATATAGATAACACACAATTGAAATTAATTCAAAGAGCCATTTTTTTAAACATTATATATTTTTATAGCTTTGTGTTTAATCAGGGCTCAGGGCGGCATCAAGCCTAAATCCGTCACTCACTCCGGGGACATGTTAAAGAAACCGTTCTACTCGTACTAGCGATGTTCTAATGATCGAAATTCATATTCACTGACACCTACATTTTTACATTCACCATAAAAGTGTTACGTAATAAGAAGATGGGTTGAAAAATAATGATATGTCATCAGTGCAAACAAACGATCTCTTCTCTTAATTCATTTTAAACCAGAATTTTATTTTCCGTACAAACTGTTTGGTAATGGTAATGGAATGATAATAGCTTTGTGTGTATGTATGCATTAAGCTACTAAATATTGTCTGCCTTTTGACTAAAAACATACATATATACATACATATATGGTTCTAATACATACAATGGAAGTGATATAATAACAAAACATCAATCTAAAATGTTATGCTACATGTGTGATTTTATGAGATTAAAAGGATACGGTCAGTACCGGGGAACAAAGTTCTTCCTGTCAGCAACTCAGCCATAATACAACCCACAGACCAAATGTCCACAGTTTGGTTATAATGCATCCAATTGAGCATTATCTCTGGTGCACGATACCATCTGCAATTGATAACAATAACAAATCCGAATCTAACAACAACCATTTATCGACCTTTTACGTATGAATTTCATGTTTATTTTGAACTATTGAAATTTATGAAGATACTACATATTGAAATATGTAGGCTTTCTTTAATTATTTTTGTGGCAATGGTCATCGAACTAATCGTAGTGTGGGGACCATTGGTAAATAATAAAATAGTGATTTTGATAAATAATTAAAATTAATTTCATTTCATTGAATAGTTAAAGACTCACCTTGTTGCCACATAACCTGTCATTTCAGTCTCAGTGGGTCTCGCCAAGCCAAAATCTAAGATTTTTAACTCACAGTCCTCATTCACAGCTATGTTAGAGGGTTTTAAATCCTATAAATGCAATAATGTTAATGTTATTAGCAATAATTACATCCTAATATCAATTTAAATACTGGTTGTTAAATGGAATAAAGTTAAGCTGCCTTTATTAAGATTTAACTTGTTACAGTAACTATAAAGACCTAAAAGTTATTTTATGTGTAACCTCGGAAACTAACTGCTACAGGGGTAATTCATATTTCTGGTTAGCCCACAATATAGAGTTGAGATGTTTTTTAAAAGAAAACATAATTTATTCCAGTGCAATACGCTTTGTCACTATTCAGCTATAAATAAATCTGTATAAATACAGTCTTGGCACTTACGGCACTAGTACAAATTAATAATTATGCCTTAATGGCCCTATTTAAAACTTCGCACCGAGTGTTGGCGAATCTGAATTAGTGAAGTAATACCATGACTATTCACATGAGTTTTTAATGTATAGTTACTTTGAAATGTTTAGTAGGTACATAAAAAATAAAGTCTTAGGGTGTGTACCTACTTTTGGTATTATATACATTTTTAATACAATTTTTGAATTGTAACATTGACAACCTAAACATTGATAAGTGTTTCTCAACTTGTAATGTTTCAACATAATCATGAATCGGATTAGTAATTGTGGATTTATTCAGCTGCGGTGCATAATTCGTTTAAACAAATAGGTGTATTTCATCTAGTGACAGCACAACGGAGTGAGATTTATTTATGTTCTATGAAACACATTACCCTATGAATGATGCCAGCCGAATGTATGTATTTGAGTCCACGTAAAATCTGGTATACCAGAAACTGAACGTGGTCATCAGAAAGCTTCTGTGTCCGTACGATGTTATTCAGATCAGCACCCATTAGATGGGTCACTAAGTATACTTGCTGAAAATCTTCTAATGTTTTCTCCGGTGTGAACACATCCAGCAATCCTAAGAACATATTTTATGAGCATTATCATTTTAAGCTTTTTATAATATTCTAGAAAATGTTTATTGCTCTAAATAGGTAGACAATTTCACGGCCCATCTTGTGATATCACAAAGTCAACGATGTCATCTACCTTAAGGCACAAAATCATAATTTTAATTGTAAATTTTTTTTTATTGCTTAGATGGGTGGACGAGCTCGCAGCCCACCTAGTGTTAAGTGGTTAATGGAACCCATAGACATCTACAACGTAAATGCCTCCATCTTGAGATATGAGTTCTAAGGTCTGAGTATAGTTAGACATTACTGGTGGCCCGGAGGCCTTTCCAGTTTCACCAGGACAGGACGCATTACTGCTTCACGGCAGAAATAGACGCAGCGGTGATATCTACCCGTGCGGACGCACAAGTACTACCGTCCTACCACCAGTAATTACGCAAATTATAATTTTGCGGGTTTGATTTTTACTACACGATGTTATAATTCCTTCACAGTGGAAGTCAAACGTTAACATTTGTTAATTACGTATTTCATTTAATTTTATTTCTGTCTTGCAGACTTTTTATGTTGTAGGTGCCATGACACGGATATACCAACAGGTAGGTGCAAGGAATAACATTGTAACTAGGCTTTTTCTAAATATCATTTAAAATGTTATTCTCGGCATATGTCGATATTGTCTCAAACGCGAAAAATAAAAAAAATTGTGGTCAGAGCCCATTAAATAATAGTATTTATAATGTACATAACCGCGAAAGTTTAAAACAATTCATGAAGTTGAAATATTTTCGGGCTCCGAAAACCGGTTAGCAGGCAGGTGTACTGTTACTTCTTCTGCCGTTTAATGAAATAGATAAAAAAACAGACACTTGGAATACCATGCCTATATGTTATAACACGATGCACCGTAGATTACTCTGTGATTAGATTTACTGTTAAATTGGAATTGGTGGTTTTATGGCGGATTTTTTTTTATTTTTAAAGGCGGTAACGCTTTACCACAGTTTTATTATGATGTACGGGTGACGTGCTTGAGCAGTATCAGCTTAAGACAAATTTTTAGGACTCATTTCCAAGAGCGCTTGGTAGGAACCTTTTTTTTATGATTGAAGGATTACTGGTGGCCCGGAGGCCTTTCCAGTTTGACCAGGACAGGTGGGCGAGCAAAGGCTCAGCCAGGAGGGGTGGGATTTGCTAACAGCCACCCGAGCGCCTCCGAAGGAGACCTAACAGCTCAAGAGTAGCTGCTTCGCGAATGAATCTACTACCGGATCGGAATCGCGACCCGCTGAGAAGATCCGGCGAGAAACTCAGCGAGCTGATTCATGGGTTAGGTTGCACGGCGAACTCTTTGTCGAGTTCGACGAGTACGGTTAACGAGGTCCCTAAGCCTGCTCCTAGTGTTAGAGCTGAAGGCGTCTAATGCAAAGGTTATTGGATCCGTAAGGACGTGTCTAGGGCGTCGACGGTGACTGGCTCCTGCGTGATCAGGATTCGGGGAGTAGTCAGCGGCGGCAACGATAAGGCGATTATCATGACGCATAGCTTATCGAAGTATCATTCCGACGCTGACTTCATGTATTTCTGGATAGATTCGATGCCCAGGTCGTCGTGTAGGTCAACGTTCCTCACGAACCACGGAGCTCCGACGGCTAACCTACAAAAGCGGGATTGTAGAGATTGGAGGGTGTCTATGCGTGTGCGGGCCGCGTGAGAGAACACCACACTCGCGTAAGTCATGACGGGCCTTATGTAAGTTTTGTAAAGTGTCACCTTGTTCCGAAGGGACATTTTACTCCGCTTACAGATCATGGGCGGTAGAAACCTAAAGGCGACGCTCAACTACTGCAAGTCCGCAATTATATGTTTCTTTGTACCTTGTATTATATGTACCTTCAGGTTCTAAAGAAGATCTTTCGGTGACGGTTCGAAACGACAGGAAAGATTAAGGTCATGCGCCGTGCTAACAGTACCAGCGTGCCGCTAAGTTGTATTAAAGAGCAACCGTTAAACGATGGGTCACATTTAGACCCGCCAGGATAGTTCCAATCCATTGGTTATCCTGAAGCATAATAATAGCACCACCTGAGCGGCTTACTGGCCAATGACTCCGACGATCCAGGTAGTTTACACCGACGTTTATATTGGCGGCGACCGCTCCTCCTACCTGTCCCAAGTTCTTATGTTTTCTTCTTTCTTTTCTTATTTTTTACTCTTCAACTTTTGGCTTTTCTCCACATAATTCCCAAGAAACCCATCTGTACCGGATTTTGCCTTGCATCTTGTTGCCACCGCGTAAAGTGATGTCGGGCGAGAGCCCGAGCATACTACAGCTGACACTGAACATTGCGTAACCAGCGTAATTCATAATTAAACTTAAACGTTCCATTGCTTATACGTAGAACTCTATTAAATTAATCGTTGACTGATCAAGACGCAATTCATCGCACGCATTCAAGTGATCTTTTTTATCTTTTACTGCCGGTAACTGTCTCACATTGTGTGATCACCGATGTGAGAGCCCACTGTTAGAGACCTGCATCACCCAACGTGCGAACAGGACAGAACTACTAATACCGCCGATGTGTGCGCCGGATTGTATCTCACAGTATTAAACACGAATGCTCCTAAATTGCCAATCTCGTTAAGTATTTATATTGACTTTCGTACAAGATCCACAGAATTTCGGATTCCCTGAAGATCGTCCATTTTCACCGTCCCCTAAGTGGCGGATCCTTCAATTTGTAAAACCCAGACTCTAAAGTACAAGTTTAGTATCGCCAAATTATCAACAAGTGACAATGCGATTTCCGTTACGATCGTTCATCTAACTGTTTATTAGGACTTTAAGAAAACTTCCGTTGTGCCATTCAAATTTAAGATAATCTCACTTCTCCTTAATTCTACTGACACGGAATGTTTGTAGCCCGAGTCTACAGAAGCGTTACAAGTACGATCTGTAGATTAAGGCTAGGCCATACGTGTACCCCCGTCCACCTAGCTAAACTTCATATCAGGGATAGTTCTATTTGCGAATGTGGTCTTGACGAAGGCTCTCCAAATCACATGTTTTTCAGTTGTCCTCGTCTATCTTCTTCCCTCTATGATCTCCTTCCTCCTGATATTCCTCGCCCCATTGATCTCAAATCTTTTCTTTCCCTAGTCAACTCCCCTTTCGTTTATATTCTTAGTTCATTAATTAACCAAAATAACATTAAGCTGTAGTTTGTCTGTCTTTTATCGAACTAACCCCTGTATATATATTGTGTGCGTCTTATTTGTTTTAGGTAAATCAACAGAGATCCTGTCATCAAACATTCTTAGCTATTCACTTAATTCTTAGTGAATATCTGTGACCTTGCTCGTTCACGAAGCCCGCTATAGAAAGCAGAGTATTATATACCTACACTTGACATTGGCGAAATCTAAAAGGAAACGCCATAAACCTAAGAGATAGATAGAGATAGTATCTGTTTTTGTTCTGTGCGGTATGACCCAGGGGAACATCCTGAGGGATTGTCAGTGATTTACCCGTCATTTCTTTTCATCACCATTTTTACCACCGCACCTTCAGTTCAGTTTTCATAGGTGAAAAACTTCACTGCCCACTTGGTTTACACTTAGGTACCTTTATTAATGTATGCACATAACCATACCCAAATTTATTAATGCAGATGTCATATTTTCGGTACTCAAAGATTACAACCGATAAATATTGATCTACTGATAACATGAATGCACAGTGATGGTTAAAGCTATTTTTTTCTACAGCAAGTATAAAGATAAAGGCACATTGTTGTCAAACCAATTTTTTTATTTGTAGAAAGTAATTTACATTTTTTCCTTTATAGCAAAATATGTTTAATTAAACAAAATGTCAAAATCTCCAAAGAGTGCACACAGAAAATATTGGTTTAGCAACAATGATATTAAAAAATCCATATAAATGATCAAATCTTTATATCCTATGCTATGCTATATAATGCTCGCTCAGGTTTTTGTACTTGACTCATACCAATATTAAGACCTGCCCAAATCTGCTGATAGGTAATTCTTTAGCAGATTTTAATGAGGCCCATGCCTTTGATTTGATTTTCCCAGGGCGGCCACTAATAGCCATGAGCCATACAAAATCATATACTATGAAAAATAAAACAATATATATTTTTTTAATGCCAATCTGTCGATACTTTCAGCAATTTTTGCCAGTGTCGTGTTATGGCTACACATGGAACATTGTCGAGCTATTTAAACACACTTAATATTATAAAAAGTATCCAATTTTGGCAATACTAATGGTGCCTGCGACTAACACAAAATTAATGTAACTAATTTTAATTTTACAATTTTTACACAATGTTTTACTTTTAAGTTTATTGTTTTACATTTTAATAAACTTAAAAGTAAAACATTGTGTAAAAATTAAATCAGTAAGCTAGGTAAAATTTGGTATTTGTCTCTAGCATGGTAGTCCCTGAAGCAATTGCATGTAAACTCATTGCAACTGAAAGGATAAGACGCGCAGGTGCCTTTGTTTCAAGCAATACAACAATATTCACATTTGCAATGCACATTTCTTTCGATTTGAAGGTTGCGGCAGCTGTTGTACTGTAAAATCAGAGACTAGAACTCACATCCCAAGATGCGTGGTCGCATTAACATTTTAGATGTCTACGGGTTGTGGTCACCACTTAACACCAGGAAGGTCGTGAGCTCATCCACCCATCAAAAGCAACAACAAATTTTTTTTAATAACAAATACTTTTATTTGATGGATTCTTAAACAAATTTCAGTTTTATTGAGTTCCCAATATTTGCCAGCCTCATGCTCATGATAAGACTATACAGATAAGGTTTAAAAAATAAAGTTATATGTCTCTGCCTCTTTCTAATTAGTAGAAAATATTACCAATGCAGCTCAATAATTCAACACGACAAATATCAACAATTTTTGAGGACACTTTCAAGGCCATTGTTTTTTCACTACTTTTATAGCCTTATACAGGTTCGTAGGTTTCATAGTAATAAATAATAAACTTTGCACAAAACATAATACATATCATGTCCCTCTGTTGAAAGCAAACTGCTCATGAAGCTGAAGAATTGTGTGAAAAAATTACTTTTTACAGCTTTTTCTAGCTTACAAAGCTAACTGCGGAGTGTAGATTATTTTATAGATAGAACATTAAGTGAAAAGTGAAAATATAATACTTACCAATAACATTCTCATGGTTCATATGTTTCAACATTCGCAACTCTCTGTATGTTCTCTTTGCATGAACAGCTGATTGAAAAGGTCTCGCTAACTTTTTAATAGCCACTTTCATACTATGTTGGGCATCTATTGCAGAACTAAAATTAGATACAAAATAATGGATATAAGAATTGATGGATACGTACGTATCTAAACTAGTTCCGCCCACACAAGTATAATTTGCGAACTGAAGCAAATAAATGGTGCTCGATGTTATTACGATAATTTAATAAATTAATTAATATATGAACTTTAACATTGGCATTCTGCCTACTGTGCTTACAAATAGAATACATACCAAACCTGACCGTAAGCGCCGGAACCTACAGGTGTAAGCATCTGATATCGCTCCGGGACTATCCATTCGGTTTTATTAATTTCTACTTTATGGAAACGAGGCATTTTAGTCGTTCGTTTGAAATTAGCTGTATGTAAATTATGTATTAGACTTCAATTTTCTGGTTTACATTAATTTTATTAATATTTTTTTCAGACGACTTTCGATTCATTTGACAAGTGTATAATCTATGTTTCTGTCAGTGAATTTAATTTCATAGTTCATCCATTGGGTAGACAAAGGGACTGTAGCCCATATAGACATTTTTTTTGTAACAATGTCTAATTTATGAAGAGTGAAATAAAGAGCTCTACCAACATAAATTTTTGAAGTCGTCGTGCCCTAGAAGGTAAGGCGTCCGATGCATTCGTGTTGAGTATAAACGGATCCTCAGGGTGGCGGCGATAATTGAGACAATTTACATCCACACGAAATATTATATTCTCTTTAGTACACGTTACGGTGGGTAGAATACGAATGCAATCGAGATATAAATACCATGCTAACCGCCGGTATTTATACAATCATCTTGACCTATTTAAATACAAACTTTGTAGGTAATATTAAACATTGTTCATCTTAATTATTCTGCTGATTATTTACGTACAATTATTATTTAATAATATCGAATTATGTAATATAAATAGCATTAAGGCTTATTGCGCCGTAAGGTTTATTGCGCCGGAAGCTGTCAAGCGGAAGGCGCCAATAAAATATTATAAGTATAAAGAAATATGAATGAACTATTTACTTGATTATGAAATTACTAATAATTAATTATGAGGCCGGAAGTGTTGCTCGATAACATTCGGCCATCCTGTGTATGCCGTGTCCCACGGCGATCAGCGCTGCTATTGGCGCCTGCTTTGTCGCTGGTGTTTGGCACCTGAAATTTACATGTTTAAGCAGTAATTATATCTTGTATTATCTACATCACACACATTTTGATGATGCAAATTTTGATGTGTGTGTGGTGTGTGATGCACAGTTTGATGTGCATCACACACCTTTTGTTTGTTGTGCATCACACACCTTTTGTTTGTTGTGCATCACACAGATTTCATCAGTTGTGCATCACACAGATTTCATCAGTTGTGCATCACACAGATTTCATCAGTTGTGCATCACACAGATTTCATCAGTTGTGCATCACACAGATTTCATCAGTTGTGCATCACACAGATTTCATCAGTTGTGCATCACACAGATTTCATCAGTTGTGCATCACACAGATTTCATCAGTTGTGCATCACACAGATTTCATCAGTTGTGCATCACACAGATTTCATCAGTTGTGCATCACACAGATTTCATCAGTTGTGCATCACACAGATTTCATCAGTTGTGCATCACACAGATTTCATCAGTTGTGCATCACACAGATTTCATCAGTTGTGCATCACACAGATTTCATCAGTTGTGCATCACACAGATTTCATCAGTTGTGCATCACACAGATTTCATCAGTTGTGCATCACACAGATTTCATCAGTTGTGCATCACACAGATTTCATCAGTTGTGCATCACACAGATTTCATCAGTTGTGCATCACACAGATTTCATCAGTTGTGCATCACACAGATTTCATCAGTTGTAGATCACACAGATTTCATCAGTTGTAGATCACACAGATTTCATCAGTTGTGCATCACACAGATTTCATCAGTTGTGCATCACACAGATTTCATCAGTTGTAGATCACACAGATTTCATCAGTTGTAGATCACACAGATTTCATCAGTTGTAGATCACACAGATTTCATCAGTTGTAGATCACACAGATTTCAACAGTTGTAGATCACACAGATTTCATCAGTTGTGCATCACACAGATTTCATCAGTTGTGCATCACACAGATTTCATCAGTTGTGCATCACACAGATTTCATCAGTTGTGCATCACACAGATTTCATCAGTTGTGCATCACACAGATTTCATCAGTTGTGCATCACACAGATTTCATCAGTTGTGCATCACACAGATTTCATCAGTTGTGCATCACACAGATTTCATCAGTTGTGCATCACACAGATTTCATCAGTTGTGCATCACACAGATTTCATCAGTTGTGCATCACACAGATTTCATCAGTTGTGCATCACACAGATTTCATCAGTTGTGCATCACACAGATTTCATCAGTTGTGCATCACACAGATTTCATCAGTTGTGCATCACACAGATTTCATCAGTTGTAGATCACACAGATTTCATCAGTTGTAGATCACACAGATTTCATCAGTTGTGCATCACACAGATTTCATCAGTTGTGCATCACACAGATTTCATCAGTTGTAGATCACACAGATTTCATCAGTTGTAGATCACACAGATTTCATCAGTTGTAGATCACACAGATTTCATCAGTTGTAGATCACACAGATTTCATCAGTTGTAGATCACACAGATTTCATCAGTTGTAGATCACACAGATTTCATCAGTTGTAGATCACACAGATTTCATCAGTTGTAGATCACACAGATTTCATCAGTTGTAGATCACACAGATTTCATCAGTTGTAGATCACACAGATTTCATCAGTTGTAGATCACACAGATTTCATCAGTTGTAGATCACACAGATTTCATCAGTTGTAGATCACACAGATTTCATCAGTTGTAGATCACACAGATTTCATCAGTTGTAGATCACACAGATTTCATCAGTTGTAGATCACACAGATTTCAACAGTTGTAGATCACACAGATTTCATCAGTTGTAGATCACACAGATTTCATCAGTTGTAGATCACACAGATTTCATCAGTTGTAGATCACACAGATTTCATCAGTTGTAGATCACACAGATTTCATCAGTTGTAGATCACACAGATTTCATCAGTTGTAGATCACACAGATTTCATCAGTTGTAGATCACACAGATTTCATCAGTTGTAGATCACACAGATTTCATCAGTTGTAGATCACACAGATTTCATCAGTTGTAGATCACACAGATTTCATCAGTTGTAGATCACACAGATTTCATCAGTTGTAGATCACACAGATTTCATCAGTTGTAGATCACACAGATTTCATCAGTTGTAGATCACACAGATTTCATCAGTTGTAGATCACACAGATTTCATCAGTTGTAGATCACACAGATTTCATCAGTTGTAGATCACACAGATTTCATCAGTTGTAGATCACACAGATTTCATCAGTTGTAGATCACACAGATTTCATCAGTTGTAGATCACACAGATTTCATCAGTTGTAGATCACACAGATTTCATCAGTTGTAGATCACACAGATTTCATCAGTTGTAGATCACACAGATTTCATCAGTTGTAGATCACACAGATTTCATCAGTTGTAGATCACACAGATTTCATCAGTTGTAGATCACACAGATTTCATCAGTTGTAGATCACACAGATTTCATCAGTTGTAGATCACACAGATTTCATCAGTTGTAGATCACACAGATTTCATCAGTTGTAGATCACACAGATTTCATCAGTTGTAGATCACACAGATTTCATCAGTTGTAGATCACACAGATTTCATCAGTTGTAGATCACAGATTTTATCAGTTGTACATCACACAGATTTTATTTATAGCTTATGCAGCCTCTATCCTGAAGTAGTTTGATTTTGTGTTATAATTTCCACGCGTGCTTATTAATCAATTATATTTCCATTCAATGATTTTGTCTCAGATATTAATTATTTTTTAAAAAGCAATCCGTCGACCTTACAAGTCCACCCAAAATAGGACATACAGCCCAGCTCAAAATATATAGAATTCACAAGAAATGTTTCATTAGTGTTAATATTGAGATAAACTTGTACCAAAGCAGCACTTTACTGTGGTATTATACATCTGTGTCCTAAATACATTCGACAAGTCTATCATGTAATGTTATCTCACTAAGAGTACTATTAAAAGTATCACTACTACCCACGAATTTAACAGAATTTTGTGATATTGATATTAGGTTGATTTATCATGATTCTCAGATTATTAAATCTATATCAGCGATGTCGTAATTCGTTATTTCCACAAAGCCACAATAATGTTGTCTATATGAACATTCACGTTCCTAAAGAGGTCGACGGGTATGCGCCTCCAAAACCTTTCATTGTAACCACGGAAGACTTAATCTTTAATTTTTTAACTTATCAGCATATGCCACACAGAATATTTAATTTGCTGCCCGTATCTGTGTATGCAATGAGACTAGAGCCATTAATTAACACTATCTTTTTGTGCAAATCTATGCATATGCTGTATGTTGTAAATAAGACATTACTCACTTTTGGGTGTGAAGAGCTGGCCGCATACCATCAGCTGGCCGACGTAGTGTCCCGGGCGATGGCCCACCTCGCAGCGCGACCTTCTCTTCGGCAGGCGTAACTTTTCTTCGGTTGAAAGTCGGTCCCTCTTGCAACTGGAGCAACAGCACCTTCTCTTCTCCATGTGGTAGCCAGTCGCAGATGTGTAGTATAGTTGCGGTGTATCGCACATTCTTTAGCCGACCCACGAAGACATCTGTCTTTGTTGTCCCATCCATACACGTGTTCCAACTGGTCGATCTTGTGCAGCCATCCCTTGACGTTGCTAGATTTTTCATCCGGCCGGAACGTTGGAATAACCTCCGCATCGGTTTGGATGACACGTCGCCTTTTGTATCGCCTGTGTTTCTCAGCGGTCTCAAATCCGTCAATGTATGGGCCTGGCATAATCCCGCTTCTGAAGTATAAACGGATCCTCAGGGTGGCGGCGATAATTGAGACAATTTACATCCACACGAAATATTATATTCTCTTTAGTACACGTTACGGTGGGTAGAATACGAATGCAATCGAGATATGCTAACCGCCGGTATTTATACAATCATCTTGACCTATTTAAATACAAACTTTGTAGGTAATATTAAACATTGTTCATCTTAATTATTCTGCTGATTATTTACATACAATTATTATTTAATAATATCGAATTATGTAACATAAATAGCATTAAGGCTTATTGCGCCGTAAGGTTTATTGCGCCGGAAGCTGTCAAGCGGAAGGTGCCAATAAAATATTATAACTATAAAGAAATATGAATGAACTATTTACTTGATTATGAAATTACTAATAATTAATTATGAGGCCGGAAGTGTTGCTCGATAACATGAGCGATGACCGGTGTTAGAATCCCAGGCAGGTATTAATTTTTCTAATGAAATACGTATCCAACAACTGTTCACGATTGACTTCCACGGTGAAGGAATAACATCGTGTAATAAAAATCAAACCAGCAAAATTATAATTTGCGTAATTACTGGTAGTAGGGCCTCTTGTGAGTCCGCACGGGTAGGTACCACCACCCTGCCTACTTCTGCCGTGAAGCAGTAATGCGTTTCGGTTTGAAGGGTGGGGCAGCCGTTGTAACTATACTGAGACCTTAGAACTTATATCTTAAGGTGGGTGGCGCATTTGCGTTATAGATGTCTATGGGCTGTAGTAACCACTTAACACCAGGTGGGCTGTGAACTCATCCAATCGATCAAGCAATAAAAGAAAAGAAAAAAAAATTCAGCAATAATATATCAACAACCGTACATTAGTACGGTTGTTGATAATGCAATAATATATATCAATAATATATCAACAACCGTACTAATGTACGGTTGTTGATATATTATTGCAGTTCGAAACTGGGGACCGAAACATAAGCACTATCTTACAGCACATTTACTTCATTTCCAATTTTATATCTTTGAAATTTCAAATTTTATTATGTGACTATCTGTTATTTTGCCGCTCTTCTGCCGTATATTTCATTTAAATTCAATTTTTAGTTTGGACATGCTGATAAACTCCACCCGGTTTTATATTCATAGAGGAACCTATAGGCATCATAAGTCCATATAACTGGGTCTTAAATAGCCCGATCAGCAACCTCCTCCTTCTTGTCGAACTCGTCGATTACGATGAAGAGTTCGACAAGCGAACCTGTTGGACGGTTAAATTTGTGGGGATTGGGTTCTGGAGGTGAGGGGCTTTTTTAGAACGCTCTACGTCATGGTTAACATATATTAAAAACATTTTTTACACTATTACATTATTTTATTTTTATAAAACCCTGAGATGTTGCACTGTCCGTGTCTAGATGAAAAGTCCTCGTCATGACTGAAGAGAAGACAATCATCTGTTTTAAACATTTAAATAAGCATTCAAATATTCGAAAGCTGTTACCTACTTTACAATTCACATGTAACAAGTGTTGCCTGCCGCTACTTAGATATTTAATTAAACTCCAACAGAACTAACTCAAAGATAAAGCACACTGAATTTCTCGCCGGATCTTCTCAGTAGGTCGTGATTCCGATCCGGTAGTAGATTCTGCTAAGCTCTTGCTAAGGCTAGTGTTAACAAATTCTTTCAGGTCGAACCCGTGAGCTCACCCACCTGTCCGAGCGCAGCCGGAACCTCTTGCTACCAACGAATAGGTAGAAAAAATGATAACGTTGCTTTACGGGCTATTTTCTTTTGCCTGTCCAGGTTGACAAAGAAAAAAAACGAAGACCTTATTTTTATCAAAACAAATTAGGCATTTTTTTCTCCAGAACCAAGTGTAGCTATTATTCGAAAAAATGGCACAAACAGCGGGTGTTAAACCTATGACGATAGTTGGTCGCGTAGCCAGTGAAAGGGAAAGATGTCTTGGTATGACCGATGCAGAAAGGGCTTGGCGTAAGCAATGGTTAAAAGATCAAGTTTTAGCCGCTCACGAGCCAGTTCACGTGGAAGAATATTGGAGAGAGCGTACTAATCCTATTCGTCGTTTTTACCGGAAACCCTTGGACGTACTCTTTGCGAAACTTACCCCAATGCTGGTAACGTTATATAACTTAACCTGTCAGGTGTTGATGTAAACAACAGTTTTCAAATATTTTCATTTTAGGGAGAACAACGTGCTGCACATTATAGATATATATCTGGAAAACTTGGTTTAATCGCTGTGGCTGTGCTATCAACACATTACTACTTTAAATATTTAGGAAACGTAAGTAAAAATATTGTATCTTATGAAATTTCTTATCACATTTAACTATTAGCTTATTATCATAGATTGTTTAAGTCCGTACTCCTATATTAGAGGTCCCCTGTACTACCTGGCAGCACAATAATTATGAATAGCGCAAATTACAGAACATCTTATTTAAAATTTTTGTGAAGATCAAGTTGTAAAACTTCCATTATAACTGCCAATGAATTGTACGGAAGTTTGACTACTATCCAATGAAAGTTCTGTTGGAAATCTAATTCACCAAAAAATACAAAAGACATTTGACAAACAGTTGAAAATCAATTATATAACTGATTAGTATAAAATAATTTATGGAATAGCTAAAGAAATTGTTAGGAAACAGAATATTTTAGATATATCTTTAGCAGCTTATAGCACATTCTAAGCAAAAAAAGTGGAAATCTTAAAACCAGAGGCTAAATAGGTAAAACAGTGTAAAATTTTTACATATTCAAACAGCAAAGAGATCCTTGTAGCATTGTACCATAACAGCCATCTAATTAGGTCACCCAGATCACCCAGGTACTGATGCATGTGAAATAATCATAAATCTACAGTGGATTCAAAGATATTGGTTCTAAAGGTGACAATGTAACAATGATTAGTGAAGGTTACGCCACAAGTACTTAGCTGCTTATACCATTTCCATTTATACAAATATTAGAGTATAATAGATGTCACAATGGCTACAGACTACAGGCAATTTCACAAGTATCTCTTTTAAATGAAGTTGGTTTAGATAATCAGTGCAAATTGATTTCTTTATGTCTATCAATATGAATATCGACTCGTTGGTCCGATCAGATCCGCACCGCTTTGGACAGGGGAAAGTGGAAAAACATCTTAAGATTGAAGCTCATGGGTGATGGTGGTCACGACCCTCAGACATGAGGAACACGATTCGAGGAGGAGGATCAATATGAATTTGTAGTCTGAAATATTCACAATTCATATTTGAAGTTTAAGAACAATAACTGATTAAGCCAGCAATGAAGTATTATTTTTAATATGCTTTGGCTACATCAATTATTTACAATCAATAATATCAGTTGCTTTTTCATCAAAATTCTAAAATGACAATGCTAAAACTTTTGACCCAAAGACTGCAAGGGTACATATTATATATGATTTATTAAATATTGGATGTGAGACATAAAGGTTAATAAACACATGACACCATAACTATTGACAGTGTTCATTTTAATTGTGGTTTATTTTAGTTATGTACTGTTTTATTCAACAATATCAATTTTATAATTTTTTTTACAAAAATTACTTTGTATTTTAATTGGTATGTTTTTTATTAAGAAATCCAAGAAAATGGGTGTCAATACCAGTCTATAAAAAAATATTTTTTTAGGACTGGACAAAGAAGGGTGGTTGGAGAGTACTAAAAACCAAACCAATGGTTCTTCCTGGACAACCTGGATTCCCATTCAAATCTGAGAAAACCGATTCTGATTACGCTGAAAGGAAATTCAAGAGCTCTGTTATTTAAAAACAATTTAATTGACAGTGTAGTTTTCGAGAAAATTAAACATATTTAACATCAATAACAATTTCTGATCTTTATGAAAGTTGTAGTATAATGCGTTTTGTTTATTTAAATAAATAGCTGTTACAAAAACATTTATTTTTAATATTTATGCGAAATGAATCCCTTCTGCATTAAAAGCATGCAATAGCTTCATAAAGTCATCAATATCCATTGTTCTTGCCCTCATTTGATCAGCTTCACAGGATGTCAATATTTCATGTACTTTTTGCTTAATATCAAATTCCTCAGGGATTTCCTAAAAATAACAACAGAAATGCATTAATGAAAAGTTGTTTAAACAAATAAACAATCTGAACAAATTAAATTATATCTATCTATCTATCAGCCCATGGACGTCCACTGCTGGACATAGGCCTCCCCCAAGCCTCGCCACAAAGACCGGTCCTGCGCTGCCTGCATCCAGCGGATCCCCGCGAACCTTAATAGGTCGTCGGCCCACCTTGTGGGAGGCCTACCCACGCTACGTCTCCCAGTACGCGGTCGCCACTCAAGAACCTTCTGGCCCCAACGGCCATCTGTTCCGCGAGCAATGTGTCCTGCCCACTGCCACTTCAGTGTCGCAATCCTTTGGGCTATGTCGGTTACCATGGTTTTCCTGCGAATCTCCTCATTTCTGATTTGGTCTCGCAGGGAAACTCCGAGCATAGCCCTCTCCATTGCTCTTTGGGTGACCTTGAGCCTTCTCATAAGGCCCATTGTGAGCGACCACGTCTCAGTGCCATATGTCATCACTGGCAACACACACTGGTCAAAGACTTTCGTCTTGAGACACTGTGGTATTTGTGATGAGAAGATTTTACGTAGCTTTCCGAACGCTGCCCATCCGAGCTGGATTCGACGGTTGACCTCTTTTTCGAAGTTGGACTTACCTAGCTGGACAGTGTGTCCCAGGTAAATATACTCGTCAACAACTTCGAGCGTAGAGCCTCCGATCTTTACTGGAGTGGGCGCTACATGAGCATTCAACATAATTTTTGTTTTTTCTTTGTTCATATTTAGACCCACTCGGATAGAAGCCCTACTGAGGTCTTTGAGCATTGTACTGAGGTCCTCCATGGTCTCGGCCATAATCACAATATCATCGGCGAACCGAAGGTGAGTTATGTACTCGCCGTTTATGTTGATGCCTAGTCCTTTCCAGTCCAGAACTTTGAAAATATCTTCCAGCGCAGCGGTAAATAGTTTCGGAGAAATAACATCTCCTTGCCTCACGCCCCGCTGCAGAAGGATAGGTTCTGAAGCCCGGTCCTGTACTCGGACTGACATAGTAGCGTTTTCATACAAACACCTCAACACTTCGATATACCGATAATCAATTTGGCACCGTTGGAGAGACTGTAACACGGCCCAGGTTTCAATCGAATCAAAGGCTTTCTCGTAGTCCACAAATGCTAAGCAAAGCGGCAGGTTATATTCCTCGGTCTTTTGTACAATCTGCCGCAACGTATGAATGTGGTCTACGGTACTATAGCCTTTTCGGAAACCGGCTTGTTCGGGTGGCTGGAAGTCATCAAACCTGCGCGCGAGACGGTTCGTAATAACTCTCGAGAACAACTTATAGACATGACTCAGAAGTGAGATGGGTCTATAATTCTTCAAACGAGTATTGTCACCCTTTTTGAAGAACAGTACCACCACACTTCTGGTCCATGCCAGGGGCACATTCCCATCGAGAATGACGGAATTAAATAAATTTTGTAGGGCCCGAAGGACTGGTTTTCCACCCGCCTTCAGAAGTTCGACGGTAATTCCATCCTCGCCCGGTGCCTTGTTGTCCTTAAGTTGCTTGAGAGCCATTCTAATCTCGCACAGGCTGATGTCGGGGATATCTTCGGTATAGTGTCGGACTAATCTAGCTCTTGGATCCTTTGCTAGATATTCCACGGGTTGTCGAGTAGATGTGTATAGCTGTCCATAGAACTTCTCGACCTCTCTCAAAAGCTCAGGCTTGGACGAAATGATCCTGCCATCATCGATCTTCAGTCTTGTCAACTGGCTTTTCCCAAGAGACAAATCTCTCGCGAACACCTTGGAGCCTTTGTTTCGTTCTATAGCCTCTTTAATACGCTCAGTATTAAAACGGCGTAGATCAAATTTAAGAGACTTTGAGATCTGTCTGTTGAGAGACCGATATTTAAAGGAATCTTCTGAAGACTGCAAAATCATTCCGCGACGTTCTTCCATGAGTTTGAGAGTAGGGTCTGAGAGTTTTTTGGTTCTGTTTGTACGACGGGCTCCAAAAAACTTTGAACCAATCGTATGGACAGCATTCACAAACCCGTCATTGTAATCGTCCACGGAGCCTCCTAGGCAATCGAAGCGGTTTTGAAGTTCGAGCTGAAAGTGCCCAGAACTTTGGATCTGAGCTGGTGCTGGACGGAGCGTAGACCTTATCAGTCGGAATCTCTCAAGCTTAATATTGAGGTTCAATGTGCCTCTTACCATCCGATGATCACTTCCTGTTTTAACCATATTGATCACAGAGACATCATTGAATATTTGCCTTTTTGTCGACATAATGAAATCTATCTCATTTTTGATGGCACCATTGGGGCTCATCCAGGTCCACTTCCTGTGATTCCGTTTTTGAAAGAAAGAGTTCATCATAAATAATTCTTCTTTCTCCAAGAAACCGGCAAGTAAGTTTCCCCGGTGATTTCGATTCCCAAATCCAAATGGTCCCACTCGCAGCTCCCCCTCGGACCGTTTACCCAGTCTGGCGTTGAAATCCCCCATGACAATGGTGATGTGAGTTGTAAAGCTATGCATGGCTCTGGAAATGTCCTCATACATAGTCTCTACCTCATCGTCGGAGTGTGCCGAGGTCGGAGCGTAAACCTGTATGATCTTCAACGAATACTTTTTGGTGATTCTGAGTACAAGGTACGCCACCCTGGTAGACACACTCTCGATTTTGAGCACATTATTCACAAGGGACTTGTGGACGAAAAATCCGACACCGCCTTGAGACAGATGATCACCTTCCCGAAAATAGAGCAAGTTACCGGACCTCAAAGTTATCGTGTCCTCTCCCTCTCTTCGGACTTCAGATAAGCCCACAATGTCCCACCGTAACCTGCTCAATTCTTCCTCGAGTTCCACAATCTTCTCATCGGTCCGCAGTGTTCGCACGTTGTATGTTGCCAGGTCCAGTCGTCGTTTTTTATGGTAGCCGGATCTCTGCCGGAGATTCTTAGCACCCCCTGCCCCGCCGTTACCTTGACCGCTACCGTAGCCAGGAATAGCGGAGCTGCCGGGGACTGGGGGCCAGTTTTTATTTGTGTCAGCCATGTTGGGGGGGGGGGGGGGGTTGCCATAATCGCCACGCTTGGCATGCGGGTTGGCGATCGCAGTGTGCTGTTATGATACTCGGAGAACGCTGCTGCCCATTCTCTGGATAATCCCTTAGTCGCCTCTTACGACACCCACGGGAGGAGAAGGGGAGGTGTTATTCTTTTATCGAGGCCGACACCACACGGCCAATTAATTATATTATTAATACTAATTTATTTAATTTTTCAAAAAATTTTTTTTTTTTAATTCTTAATTTTTACTTTTATCATCTTATGAATTTAATCAATTTTTCAAATTAATTATATTAAAATTATATTTATTATTGTAAATTTGATAGCAGATTACAAAAAAAATATGAACAGAAAATGGTATATTTTAAATTTTTTTATTTTTTTATTTTTATTTGTGAAAGATCATTTCATGATTATATACATATTTTAAATTAAGAGTGCCAATTACTAGGTGTTGTAAGGTAGTTTTATATATACATACATTATTATTATATGTTATTATATGCATATATATTACAAAACAAAAATTACTCCTCCGTTAGTATATTATTTTACAGACCTTCAGTTTATTTACTATAAATTCAATAAGGTATTTAATATTTTTTTCTGCATAAATCAGTTTTACCTTATTGTGTAAAGAACAATGGACCCTGTAATTTTTCTCCAAAGCAGCCATTGTGGTTGCATGTTTGAATGCAGCTGAGAGTGTTTTATTTTTTCTTACAAATGCTATTCTAGTCAAACCATCCCATTCTACAAAATTTATAGGCGGAGGTGGATTTCTTGGTTCTATTCTCACAACACTAGACTCTACTTTGGGTGGTGGTCTGAAATTGTTCTTGCCAACCTGTTGAACAAAAATGATATCAAGCGAATATTATTGATGAGAATGTTTTCATCATATTATATGAACTGTTCAATACACATATTTTGATTATTATTATGTTATTTCTACTAGCTAGAATATGGTAGAAAGGCTCAGCCTGTATTACAGTAGACACCTACAAAAATGACTGAAGTCTGTGCCAATCTGTTTGCTCTAAGCTGATAAGACAATTATTATTAGAAGTCTACAATAAATAATATTACCTTCATCAGCATATCAACTCTAGCCAATAATTGTGTATTTATTGACAGTCTGCAGTACAATTTATCACCAGGCTTTGCAACTAATCTCTGTGCGAACTCCTTTTGAAACATGAGCACTGCACACCTAAAGAAAGGTCTGTGTAGCAGCAATTTGAACACTAAAGGTGAACTAATTTGATATGGAATATTTGCTACACATATATCAAAAAATGGTAATTCTGTTTTCAAAACATCTCCAACCAAAATTTGTAATTTTGCTTGATAAGGAGTACCTTGCACACGTTTTTGAAGTTCAGCAACCAATCTGAAATATAAAAAAATTTGCTTATAGATATGTATTAAATTGAAATTATTTATCTATACAATGTTGAATGCTGAAACAATTCATTGAAGTGTCATTTGAAGTCATTGTGGCCTAAAGGATAAGACGTCCAGTGCATTCGTATCTAGTGATGCACTGGTCTTCAAATCCCGCTGGCAAGTACCAATTTTTCGAATGAAATAAATACTTAACAAATGTTCTCGATTGCCTTCCACAGTGAAGAACATTGTGTAATACTGATGATAGGACTTCTCTTGTGATTCTGTACAGGTAGGTACCACCATCCTGCCTATTCCTGCCTTGAAGCAGTAATGCGTTTCGGTTTTAAGGGTGGACAGCTGTTGTACTGTAAAAACGGAGACCTTAGACTCCTATCTCACGGTAGATGGCGGCATTTACATTGTAGATGTCTATGGGCTTCAGTAGCCACTTAACACCAGGTGGCCCGTGAACTCGTCCACACGCCTAAGCAATAAAACAAAAGAATGTTCTATTTCAAAGACAAACAAAGCATTAAGAATATTGCTGCTAAATTAAATTACTGTTATACATGGAAATTTATATTAAAGGACGTAAGATTATCAGATCGAAACAGGTGTAAGTACCTTGTATCAATTTCACAGGCTAATACCTTTTTTACTCTGTCCAGCAACTTGACTGTCATATTGCCAGTACCAGGACCAATCTCAAGTGCTACATCAGTAGGCCTTAATCCAGATTTGTCTAACATAGAGGTTATTATTAGTGGATTCTTCAATATGTGTTGACCGAAGTCCTTGTTAAATTGAATACCTTAAAAAAAGTATTGTGTTTTACTTAATTTTGTTGTTATATTAAGGCAATTAATTAAATATTTTACAGGAACGTAAGTACCTTGTTTAGCAATTTCTTTATGAATTCTCGTTTTTTTTTCTGCCTTAATTTTCGGCATTTTTAATGACACACGATAGTTTGACAAAGTAATAAATGAATTTACAACGTAATGGTTAATGGTATAAGTATAATATTATCAAAGTAGAAAGAAGAAAATCACACGAGTTGAGGTTATGTGGGGTATGTATGTTAGAAGTTATAAAATATGTTGTTATTTGTTTGATTTGTCACTTGGAGTTGGGTGGGCAAAAGAAACATGGCCCATATGCCACCCGGATTACTTGAATTGAATATGAAAAATATATTAATCAACATATGTTTACATGTTATGTACATGTTTATAGTTTCCGCGATGAAAGATTAATATCGCTTAATGGGAATCATCTCTAAAAAAAGAGTTTTAATTATTGGTAAGGCATTTGAAGGCCCGAACGGGTGTGTCACACTTCGCAACTATGGCGAAGCAGTAATGCCTTCCAGCTTAAATTTTATTATGTTTGGCAATTGAAATGTAGACCACTTTTTAAATGAATAATTAAATAAAATTTAAAATAATACTTCAAAAAATTATTTGTTGTGTGGGACTTGACGGTTGGCAAATCTTGAGTAGACCGCGGGTGCGAGGATATATTTACAGCCCTAGCCAAACGACTCCTCTTGTACTCTCAATAGACCTCCAATCTTCACCCAGGTAGAGTAGGGGGGTTCGCGTGGTCAACATTACATCGAAACTCACGGCACCAACCCAAGGAAGCTCGACTGACGGGTCGTAGAGACGATCATCGACGATTAACGACTACAGTCAGATACTACACTAAAATACGGTAGCCTGTGACGTGCCACTGTTATTCCGGGATACCCATTTGGGTCAGAACGAGCCTACCGGGTTGGTACACGATACACCGTTGACTGGGTTGCTCTTCTGCAAAACGTCCGGCGATGACAGCGATGACCGCAGCCGCCGACGAGTCGTCCCGTTTTCCTGGTGCCTGCCATTTAATTGGCATCTTGGGCCTTCGGCAATCCCACAACAGTTACGCGCTCTTTTGACTCGGACATTTCGTAGAACAATTTATTCCAGATACCTGGCCTAAAAAACATTCAAACTTTTGAAAATAAACTATTTTTGTATTTTGTATTTTGTAATAAAATTTGCAATTGTATTTCCGTAAATAATTAAAATTCCATTAATTAAATTCCATTCAAACAATAACTCATCTGTTGAAATCTGTCCAATTTAATCTCGAAAACAAACATTACTTTTGTTACAAAAATCACAATATCAATGCATACTTAAGAAGCAGTACACTAGCACCATACGTTACTCACACCGTATATTTACATCACCACAATTACTGCGCTACAATTTGGAGCGCAGGAAATGTATTGTTTAAGTACATGGACATCATTTTTCATTACCTTTGTAGATAGATGAGCATGGCCCTAGGTGGGTGGCCTGAGAGAGTAGTGAGTGGTTACTGGCAAATCCCCTACCTATTAAAACATCGGGCATATAGTTAACTGTGGCACAGCTTCCAGAATGTAGACTACATGATCATCCTACAATCTTGACGTAGCAGTTGAGAAGAAAAAAATACCCACTAAAAGTTAACCCCTTTTATTAAGGGCTATAACTTACCATAATTTATTACACGTTTTGATTTGGTGCAGAAAAAAATCGTCTGTTTTATAATGAGGGCGTGCTTGAATAATATAGAGTTTTTGCAACTTTTGTATTAATTTAAATGTAAAATTTTTATGTGGTATTTTACAAATTACCGCGCCATGAAAACAAACGTGTTCCATCTTTCAAAGTAATTCAAATTCAATTTCATAGTAAAAAAATTATGTAGCTCAGCAGATCTTATACCACAAACAACACTTGATAAAAATAAGCACACCACCGCGGATGCGCGTGTAAATATGGTGTAAATACGGCATGATAGTATGTGTTTTGTTTCAAATGTCCCGCCACAATTGTTGAATTACAAAAATATCTCCTGTGTGCGGCCTACTGCCTAAATCTTAAACTTGTTTGATTTTTACAATTTTTTAATTTTTACCATAAATTTGAACACCAAATAAAACATATAATTCCATGGTAGGTTTGTGCTGTTCACATTTTCAGCCTAAAATCGTAATTATTTAGAACCTGCATTAAACTTCAAGTTTCAGCAACAGACAACACCATAATCACCATAGCTTTTTGTTTTGTGGCAATTTCTAAATTTTGGCATGGTTGATCTTTGCTATACCGAGTGATTAACCGTTTTCTGGATTTTATTATGAAAATGGAGTGGAAACCAGAACAAGAAGGATTACGGCAAATTTTAACACTACTCAAAGAGTCACAGTCACCCGACACAGCTACACAACGAGCAGTTCAACAAGTATCCTTTTAAAAAAATTACACAGATCAAAGTTATCGGCGTGTATCTTTTATACAATTTTAATCGTTAACAAATTAACTTTTCGAGTTTCTAAGCCTTTCTGGTCAATATTTTACAAGTTAAATGAATATTGTAGAGGTTAGTTTTGTTAGTGATGGTTGCATTTTTCTAGACGCTTTGTATAAAATCGATTTTTCCGACATGACAGATATTGACAAATTTTAGTTTCCTTTCATTGTAATAACAGAAATTGGAAGAACTGAACAAATACCCGGACTTCAACAACTATCTGATATTCGTTTTAACTAGACTGGTAACTGAAGAAGAACCAACAAGGTCACTAAGTGGTTTGATATTGAAAAATAATGTCAAAGCTCATTACAACAGCTTTTTGCCTGAAGTAGCAGAATTTATAAAGCAGGAATGTTTATCTGCTGTGGGAGATCCATCCCCGTTAATTCGTGCAACAGTTGGTATTATCATCACAACTATTGCTAGCAAAGGAGAATTGACATCCTGGCCTGAACTACTACCGTCATTATGCCAAATGCTTGATTCACAGGACTATAATGTTTGTGAAGTAAGTAAATAAGTAAATCCAATAATAAACCTAACAATGCCAGCAAAAATGTTTTGATATTAGGTTTTTTATTATTGTATTTTGATAGTGAATTTATTGTTTCTTTCTTATTTATAGGGAGCATTTGGAGCACTCCAAAAAATTTGTGAGGACACAGCAGAGTTACTGGACAGTGATGCTATGAACAGACCTTTGAATGTCTTAATACCAAAATTTCTGCAATTCTTTAGGCATACTTCTCCTAAAATCAGATGTCATGCTATTGGATGTGTAAACTATTTTATCATGGGCAGAACACAAGCACTAATGATGCACATAGATGCATTTATTGAGGTGATTTTCAAGTTACTATTGTGTATAATCTGTTGTTGTGTTTGTTAACCTAGTTCTTGAAAGTTTATTTTTTTGAATTTTTAATGTAATATAGTAATACCAACCTCAATTTATTGTAAATCCGAATTATATTCAGAGACTATGTAACAGATATAAATTTTATTTTTAGAATTTATTTCACTTAGCTGCTGATGAGGATCCAGATGTTAGAAAGAATGTTTGTCATGCACTTGTGCTGTTGTTGGAAGTTCGACTTGACAGACTCATTCCACATTTGCCCAATATTATAGAGGTAATTTATGTTTTATTTTCTATCGAAATTTATACTCGTAAGCTTCATTCGTGAAAAAAAATCTTCAAAAATCTATTATTTTTTAAGATGTACATAAAAGTCGCAGATTTTTTTCTTCAAAATATAGTTTTACTTCAAGTCTGTTATTCAGTATTAAGTCTTCAATTATACTTTTTAAAGACACTTACTTTTACTACTTACTTGTAAACTTCTGATGTTTCAAAAAAGAGTTATCTCTAGATTGATCTGAAAGCCAAAACTCAATATTCTAGTATCTTAAGTTTTTTTTATATATACTTGTGAGGCAAATTGTGAGTTTGCTCACATAGGTACCATCTTATGGTCTCTTTCTGCCATGAAACATATTATTATTCACATAGTCCAGTTTGAAGAGCCACCATGTCGAGTTTAAAATTATTCACCACACAAAACAGTACTGAACAGATTAGCTCAATGCTCAGTAATAGGGATCAGTTGTAGCCATGCTTGTTTATAAACTGATAAAAATTTATTTTTCATGTAATGTTTGCCTCTAATAAATAGAAAAGTTGTATCAGTTTTTAATGTATCAACAGTATATGTTGGTGAGAACACAAGATCCGAAAGAAGGAGTGGCTTTAGAAGCCTGTGAATTCTGGCTCGCGCTTGCCGAACAAAATGTTTGTCGAGAGGTATGTATTAGTTGTGTGAGTGGAATCCAGAATTAAGAAATTTGTACAAAGATATCAATAGTTGATTTGAAGGTTGGGGAAACCATTAAACATAACAATTGTGGTGTCAACCTCATGTTTTTTATTGCCTGTGTCTTCACAGAGGAGCCATCTGATAGTGAGCTGTCAAATTTCTTCATGGCAGTATTCTGTGCAAAAGACACAGCCAAATGGCTGACTACTGCTGATAACTTTAAACCTCATTTGAATAAGAAAATGTGATGATGCTCAGGAAACACTGGAATTTTACTCTAAAACCAGGTGGTATGTTATTCGGGGAAATTTAGATGGAGTTAGTGGTGCCAAGTAGTAGCATTGAGCCATATTCAGCTTGCAAATGATGTGGTGGTAAACAAGAGATAACAAAATCGTCTTCAACAATACCTCAGAGCTCTTCCCATACCCCATCTTTCATGACTTTCTGGTGTGATGTGTGTCCATAGACTTTTGAGGTGACTTAAAATCAGGCTTTGTTTACATCATCTTTAATGAACAGGTACTTGGTCCTCGACTACCCGCCCTGCTGCCAGTGTTAGTTCGCGGCATGCGCTATTCAGAGATGGATGTTATCCTGCTACGTGGTGACCGGGATGATGATGCAGACGACGCAGAACCAGATCGCGAAACCGACATCAGACCCCGCTTTCATAAACCACGTTCCCATACCATCAAACATAATGGTAATGTATTGATTTAAGTAAAACCTTAAAACCAACATTTCATATAGTGTTAATGCTTAAAATATAAATGTGATTATTATACATTATTTAAAGAATTTTCATTATTCAAATTTCAGCAAAATTGATTAAATCTTTTAAATGCAAAAACTAGTTTTATTAGAAAAACATTTTTAATTTACTTTTAGTACTTGTTCTCTGATATAGAAAGAAATTTAAGGATTGTCTAATGTAACAGGAGCAGGAGACAGCACAATGTCAGGTGGTGGAGATTCTGATACGGAGTCTGAGGGCGGTGGCGACCCTGATGATGGATCCGTTTCGGACTGGAACTTGCGCAAATGTAGCGCAGCCGCACTAGACGCTCTCGCCAACGTTTTTGGTGCTGACCTTCTGCCCGTGCTCTTCCCGATACTCAAGGAGACCTTATTCCATGACGATTGGGTCATCAAAGTAATGTTTATTTAATTAATTCACATAATAAATAACTTAAAATAAATATCTAATCTTGTTAGAATGAAAATATTACCAATTTATATGTTTATACAAGTCATAATTATATTCGTCCAGATGCTTTGTACTAATTAATAACATTCACACTAAGATACTATAAGTGATTCCATTATGAACTATCATAAACATAAACAAATTAAAAAATCTATGACATTATATTGATATTAGATGTTATTGTACTATTTAGACATCAATATCATGTTGTGAATACTCATATATAAATTTGTGATATAATTATTATTCCCGTCACCTTGGGAAAGACGAATTTGATGAATATCTTGATTGATGATGAAGTTATTAACAATAATTATAATTTGTAACAACATTAAAAAACGAATGCAATAAAACCTCTACCTTAAATGGTTACATGTTATGAATACAGAAAGTTTAAGATTTATTCTACTTTGGTTCTGAAATAATCAAATGTAAAATCTACTAAGTTAACAAAGTGATAACTACTGTCCGGCAGGAGAGCGGTATTTTGGCATTGGGCGCTGTAGCGGACGGCTGCATGGGGGGCATGGTGCCGCACCTGCCGGACCTGGTGCCGTATCTGGTGTGCTGCCTGCCCGAGAGCAAGGCGCTCGTGCGTGCCATCACTTGTTGGACCCTCTCACGCTACTCGCACTGGATCGTATCGCAGTCGCACGATCTCTACCTCAGACCTGTCCTCACAGAGGTATTCATTCGTTTCTTTTATCTTTTTTTATGCCTTTATCGAGTTAGTATATATAACGTCTAACACGTCATGGATCCTCCCGATCCATTAGCGGTGCTTTTAGGTACCGCTACTGGATCGGGAGGATCCATGACGGTCACCGTTATCGTCGAACCCATCGCTTGCGACGAAGGACTCCACGAGTGAATTAATCCATAGACACAGCCCACTGAGTTTCTTGCGGGATCTTCTTAGTGTGTCGCGTTTCCGATCCGGTGGTAGATTCTGCGAAGCACTGCTCTTGCTAGGGCCAGTGTTAGCGACACTCACGATTAGAGCCCAGTGAGCTCACCTACACATCAAGGAGAAGCTGAAATAGCCTCTCAAGGCTATCAGCATTGGTAGGGTACAATGATGTCTATCCATGTTGTACTTTGGGTGTTATGTTGTTTTTAGTTTTAAAACTGGCGTTGGAAAGTAAGAGATGTAGTGAGAGGAAGATTAAGAGAGGGTAAGAATGTTAGTTTCTACTGGGAAGGATAGTTGTGACTAAAGCTGCAGCAATTGAAACAAAAATACATTCTAACATGTTCCTGACTGTGAACAATTCTAAAAAGCACTTTAGGTTATGTACATGTACCGACTTACGATTATAGAAATAAACGGAAAACACGTAGTTTTTGCAAATACCACAGGGATGAAGTATGGACTAATTTATTCCAAAATTCTAAAATAATTCATGTACATTGTTTGCAGCTGTTGAAACGAGTACTCGACAACAATAAACGTGTCCAAGAGGCTGCTTGTTCTGCCTTCGCGACATTAGAGGAAGAAGCTTGCACAGAGCTAGTGCCATACCTCGGCTACATCCTGCAGACTCTCGTGTTCGCTTTCAGTAAATACCAACACAAGAACCTGCTCATATTGTACGACGCAATCGGAACTTTGGCAGACTCGGTTGGTCACCATCTCAACAAACCGGAATATATAAACCTCTTGATGCCACCTCTAATAAATAAATGGAATGTACTCAAGGATGAAGATAAAGACTTATTCCCGTTACTAGAGGTACTGTGATATTAATAATTTCATAAACCCTTTATAGAAGCAATCTGTTTGTTTCATTTGTAATTTTTCAATTTGATGAATAAAATATATTCAGTTTAATTTTTACACCACACTTTTACAATTTGGCCACACGGCCAATTTACATCTTCATTTAACAGTTCAGATAAGAATTAGTACACACACACACACCCACACGCATGCACACACACACACTCACACGCATGCACACACACACACCCACACGCATGCACACACACACACCCACACGCAGGCACACACACACACCAAACACTTCCTCTTTTGTATCATTCAGTAGTTCATAAGTGGTATTTAACAAAACTATATCAATCTTTTTATTTTCAGTGTTTATCATCTGTAGCTACAGCTCTACAGTCCGGTTTTTTGCCATACTGTGAACCTGTGTTCAGGAGATGTGTTTCCTTAATAGAACAGACATTAAATCAAAACATTGTAAGTTACTACTTATACTTTTTTCTGTGTTGAAGTAAATTTGCTTCCGAAAAACGAAAAAAATCTTTGTAATTTGCTTTACATACTTCATTCTTCCTTAAAATTAATCAAAATACACAATTTTCTCAACAAAGTTTTGGTATATCTTGAAAAAATATTTTGAATAATGGCAGTATAAGTGAATATTATTTTTAAACAGGCAAACAGTCAAAGTCCTGAGCAGTTTGAAGCCCCGGACAAAGAATTCATGATTGTTGCACTGGACTTGTTGAGTGGCTTGGCTGAAGGATTAGATGGACATATCGAGCGACTGGTTCTAAATTCAAACTTAATGCAGCTACTTTATCAGTGTATGCAAGACCCTATGCCTGAGGTAATTATTATATATCTGTATATATAAGGTATACCTGTTTAAATATAATGTGGCTGGATTGTTTGGTTGGATAATATGAGCTAAAGAAATTAGCTTAAATTTTTTGTTCAACACCATGAGTAATAATCAAAAGTTTTTATTTGTCCCTCAAGATATGAGAAGTTTGAGTCAGGAAAAGTCCATTCCACTTTAGACATCCTATTGAACTCTAACATTGGTTTTTGTGGACCCTGTGATGTGAGAGTGAATTTATAATTGACTCCACACAGTACTCTTTAGACTGAGACACATAACTTGTAATTAGGTGATTAGAAAAGAGGATTGTCTATCTTTTATAAGTTCTAACAGTTTGTAGAATCTAGTAATAAAGACGAATAGTGCTTTTCGACACTAAACGGAATCAATGCAATGGCTACCCAAGAGTAGATTTTTAAAATATATACAACTAATGTGTGAAATCTGTAAACAATATTTTTTTTATTTTTATGAGGGGACTATTCTACGGAAGTTCAAATAGCATATTCAATAAAAATAAAATTTAATTGCAAAAATGTATTACAGGTTCGTCAGTCTTCATTCGCGTTACTTGGTGATCTCACAAAAGCGTGTTTCCAACACGTCCTACCGTACATACCAGAATTTTTACCCATTCTCGGAGCAAATCTCAATCCTGAACTTATATCTGTGTGCAATAATGCTACCTGGGCTATAGGCGAAATTAGTATTAAACTAGGTGGGTACCTTTTATTAAATTGACTGGCATGCAAATAATTAAAATAAATTAATTAAGATTTCTTTGCAATAAAATAATTTAAGAAAATGTGCTTATACATATTCTTAACATTTTTTTAATGTTGTTATTATTTGCAGGAAAACAAAATACAATAGCTTTGTTTTTGTTGTCAAACATTTTTTTCTAACCAGGCTGATGTTAATAATTTTTATTCAAATTTTTTGATAACCTATTCGCTTAAGAGACGCAAAAATAATGTTTATTTATTAATTTACAACATTATAGTTTCTGCATATATTTAAGATTTAATCAATATTTTGCAACATCTTGTAATTTCTTTTTAATTTTTTTATATTTCAGGTCAAGAAACATCGAAGTATATTCCCTTAGTACTTAAACATTTAGTTGAAATCATCAATAGGCCTAACACACCAAAAACTCTCCTCGAAAACACAGGTAAGTGATGCCCATGCTCAATTTATAATATAGACAACAATAACTATGCCCCCGAAAGACATTCCCAGTGCGTTATATATTGTTGGTTGCTAGCAAATGAAATGTTTTAATTTATTTTATTTGCAAATTATTTGCGTATGTTGAGTAATGGCCCTAAATGTTTACAAATAAGTCACTGCTTTATATCTATTTACTCTCCTGTGGCATACTATGTGTATGTATTTAAATATTATAACAAACAAATTTAATTTAAATATGATTTGTTTTTATTTAATTATTCACAACAATCAGTCATTGCTTTCGTTCATTAAGGCTTACAATATTCTCTGGGAGCTGTAACCAAAGCTATATTTTTCGATATAAATATAAAAGAAATACTGACCAATAACATAAAATATCGTGTTATATTTAATGAATATTGCCTTATTATATTATAACTATTATAAATTATTTAGTTTTATTTCTTGATGATGTAAATATATAACCAACCACCTATGTAGATCCGAAAACTCAAGTGTGAGCCTCATCTAGAAGATGGCCTAGAAGATACTCATTTTCTCTAAAAATTTTACTTAATAATATTGATTTATTTTTAAATTCTTTAAAATACATAATTCTATATTTTCAGTAACTAGACCATCTTTAGATATTTAAATGTTCTTTTTTTTTAATTTTTGTTTATTATAATTGGACAGCCTTAAAATTGTTTGAAGTTTTTTCCATTTGTGACACTAATTTGTTGCTATTAAATTATGTAATTTAAGTATGTTTTGAATGGTTTGTTGATTTGTTTTCTTGGTTTTGTTCTCGGTATGTCGTGGCGTGTAGCGATTACTATCGGTCGGCTAGGTTATGTGTGCCCCCACGACGTCGCACCCGTATTACATCAATTTGTACGCCAGTGGTCTGTAGTCATTTTTTTTATTATTACTTTAAATTATTAATTTTAATTAATAAGTTATTAACCGATATTATTTCGATTGTGGATGGTGTTTGTTCATGCTTTTTACTTATTATTTTATGTATATCCGTTGTCCTAATTTGTTTTTTTCCTAGCATGGATGTTTTGACGTTGATCATAAGAAAAAAATATGAAAAGGCCACACTATCTGTCTATACTACTACTCCCTTCTTTACTGGGTGGTATTACTTTATTGTATTGATTACAGTGATGTTTCTTATACGTGTACGTTGAACACCATCCGCTTTCTATAATATATATATATATATAAATAAATATATATGTGTATAAGTTGCTAAATATATCCAACACTACCTAACCAAACTGCAAGACAAACCGGTTACAGCAAGAAATCGGTTCTTCACTTACTAGATCTTAAATGCCTTCAGTGGGTATTTGAGATAATAATTTAACTATAAATTTAACAAATCTAAGAATCACCGTTCTGTACTCATTTTTTATCCTGACTAATTGATGTGCCAACAGTAACAGTATGTTGCTTTATGTCTTGGCTTACAGTTTGGGCTAATCATATATTTATATAGAGCATACAACACTACAAGGAAAAATACCATGAGATTAGATGATTTAAATGAGAATTTGCTTTGTTTTTCAATTTATAGTTTCATTTTTTCACTCTATATTGTGCATTAGGTGATACTTCGAATTCTTAAATAAATAAGTTTTTAACGCGAGAGTAAAATATATTTATTAAATATAAAAAAAAAAATTATATATATGATTCAATCAGAACAAGAAATGTGATTAATTTCGAATTATCACCTACACACAACGCGGGCGTTTTTAAAATGGAAGAGTTGTAATGTTCAAGGTGCACGTCGCTGCGGAACATCCGAGACAACGATGAGAAGGACTCTGCGTTCCGCGGCATCTGTCAGATGATCCAAGTGAATCCGGCGGGAGTGGTGCCCGACTTTCTGTTCTTCTGCGACGCCGTCGCCTCCTGGTCGCATCCCAAGGACGACCTCAAGGACATGTTCACGGAGATCCTGCACGGCTTCAAAAACCAGGTGGGCGACGAGAACTGGCGCCGCTTCACGGATCAGTTCCCCGTGCAGCTGAGCGCGCGGCTGTCGGCCATGTGCGGCATCTAGGGTGCACGCCCCGGTGCCCTGTTATGCTTCGAGCCAGCTGTCGGCGCGTCAGATCGGCATTTAGTTTTAGGTTCCCTTTGCCGATTTGTTTTAATCGCGGTGTTGTTTGGAGATGTTTGAGGTCGATGACATCTTGACGTGTGGCTTCGATCAACAGAACGACGGCGATGCTGAGATCGCATCGTGATTGTTTTGACTTATGTTTTGCGCGAGTAGAGCTGATGTCCCGTTGGACGATTCAAATTTGTGATTTTTATTAATTATTCGTTTGGAATTTTAGAATGCATACTGCCATAAATATTGAAAATAAAAAAGGCCAGTACGCATATTGTAGATTTTAGTGTGATATTTTGACAATAGTATTGGTCTGTTAATAACTTTAACTTTTTTGTAAATTTGGGACATCAGCTCACGAGAGCTAGACTGGCTTACGTACACAAAGACACATACAGTATCAAACAAGTAACAGAAACATATATTTCCGTTAATTGGAAATTTAGTGAATGTATAATATTCATTGTTCGATGTATTATGTATACTATCTGCGGAAAACATATAAATTAATTTTAAGTCTTTATGGCGAACATAATATATTATACAAGAACAGTGAGCCCACCCTGGCTCTCGTTGCTCATTTTTCAAAGTTCAAAGCATGTTGCAAATAAAATTGAAATTTATATTATTTTTCAAGTACTTTCTTCGGGTTCCGCGAGTCGTAGACATAAGTTTGACTATTTCTACCGTTTAAGCTCGCGTTTACCATTTTGGTCATAAAACATGGATAACAATAAAAAAATATTTTCTTTTTTTTTAATTAGAATTCTTATGGCTATTTTGTATCAAAATTTAATATCTAAGTATTTTTATTGTGACAACTGCAAAATGCTCTATGTGAAATGAAATTAAAATGTAATAATATTTTTTTAAATATTTTGTGCAAAGGCCATATAAGAGTTATGTAAAGCTATAATAATTATAACAATAATATGTCTGAATGTCTCGCACAATGATTTTATTGTAAAATGCTTTCGATTAAATATTTAAAACTTTTTATTAAATGTATCAAGTTGCATATCTCTATATATCTGATCGTTGTATAATTATCAGAGATAGAGAGCAGCCTTTGTACACAATGAAAACTTAAACATCCTTTATGTAGTGTCGGAGTAGGACGTGTTCGCTCGATGCAATTAGCTCCTTCCTGAAGACTCGTGCAATCGCTCTAAGGGTCGGCGTCGTCGACGTAATTATATGTAAATGTAACAAGCCATTTTAGAAAATGGCAATATTATAAACACGTTGCACGTAATCTATCTTGTTTCTAACACTAAATTTTTTGTTGCAAATTGTAAATTTTTATCTTCCGATGTCTAATTTTTATTCGTTCATAATCAGCATTTACTCTCTCCTCCGCTACATTTACATTATATTCTATTAATTTAGAGCTATAAAATATTACGTTTTAAATAATGTATTCTTTCGATGAACAAGACTTCGTGAAATCGAGAATTTATGTAAACTGTGATTGTGATTTATTTTAAATATAATATGATATGTACGTGTATATGTATGCATGTATCGAATGTAGATATACAGCTTTTTGATAGACTTACGGTGGCTAGGTGTTCGCTATGTGACATACCAAATAGTATTCTTATTTCGATGATCGTTTTGTGTGAGCGACGCCGGCTGCACTCGCCCGCCATGTCGCCGCACTGGCCGCACTCGCCCGCCAGGTCGCCGCACTGGCCGCACTCGCTCGCCGGGTCGCCGCACCGACCGCACTCGCCCGTGTTGAACTCGACTAGATTGTAATGCGAATATGTAGAGTAACGTCGACGACTCGTTCGATTTATAAACGATACTATTGACGTGTATATTTTACAAATTTAATTATATTATATATTTATATATTATTATGTATGTGTAAATACCATGTATATTTATTATGTTCAAGTAAAAAAAATTGTTATTATTTTTCTTTGTTTTATAAATGAAAAACTAAAAGTCTGACTTTAAAACACTTGTTATTATGATACGTCATTTAGTTCTTTCAGATGATTGATCTGAAAATTTTGTAGTTCGTGTGAACGTTAGTTTATTTTACAAAGTGCTATCATAGCGTTAGTGTTCAGAGTAACATTGTGGTTTTTCGGGGATATGAAAAAAATGTCACATTCCGATTCGTCAAAATTATAGTATTGTTTGTTGAGACGATTGAATTTATCATTGACACTTCTGAAATATTGTTTGATCGCATAAACGTCTTATCATTTCGGGGATGTTGACAACATTTCGAAACTATTCATAGTCTTATGTGGACATTTCATTATCATGTCAAATATCACCATCAGAATGCATACTATAGACACCGATACCACCTGGTATGGTTTTTCGTGCTGTAAGTAACCTCCCATAGCAGATTTATTAGTAGATTAGTCGTATTAGTTTAGTATTATTTCGAAGAATTCTCAACATCTCCATAAGCGGCCTGTAAACGATCAAATTTGTTTATCAAACTTTACGTTTTCATCAAACAAGTTTGTTAACTTGCCGGTAGATTCGGTTTTCTCCTTGCCGTAACAACAAGATGTCGTGTTGAGAAACAACGAAAATCTTGTTTGACAACACCCCCAATACACGTTCAAACTTGTTTGTCAAACACGCCGTCAATCAAGATTTCCATCAAACACGTTGACTGACAAATGCGTCAAACAAAGCTGCACACTGTCAAATAATTTGACAAACACGTAAAACTTGACAAACGTTTTTTCTTCCTGCCTATGCTGATAGCCTTGAGAGGCTATTTCAGCTTCACCCTAACGTGTGTAGGTGAGATCACGGGGCTCAAACCTAGCAAGAGCAGTGCTTCGCAGAATCTACCACCGGATCGGAAACGCGACCGATGACAAACAATTTGATCGTTTAAAGGGCGCTATAGATCGTAGAGCACACTCGTTGCGAGCTGTGCGCGGCCCCGGTCCTTTGAAATCCCCCGCAGTTCCTATCCCGAGTCCTGTCTAGTCCCGTTCCTTGTCACGTGCCAACGAGGCCGCGCGGAGACGTCGCGGTCGTCACTCCGGCTTCTCGGTACGCCCTGCGGCATATCGAATAAAAATAGTGATGCGTATTATATATTATTATTCTTTTTTTAAATATAAATTTGAGATACATTGTTTATTTTTTAAGTAGAATCGATTTTTACAAAGTATTACGGGTTTGCTCGTAATTTTTATAGTAAGGCTTAGTTGGTTTTTATCGTCGCGATAAAAAAAAAATAGGTTTTTTTTTCTCTGAAAAGAAACAGTGATAATAGTTTTAATAAGTGGCTGCATGATTGAGTGGTTGAGGCGGCATCGTGGGGCACTCCCTTCCTTGAGGCATAAAAATATGTTATTGAAATCTTATAATTATATGTAGTCTTGTCGTGTGAACGATTTTTGTGATGTATAATGTCGATATAATTGAACTTTGCGTCGCGCGTAGTACTTCGATTTTGTGTTGTGCATATTATTAAAGTATATGTGAAATATGTAAACATGCAATATAATGTAAACCGCGTTGTTGATATGCCTTCACAAAATGTTAATGATATTTTATTATGTATTATTAATGTTTAAAATTGCATTATATATTTATTATTGCTGATCGGTATGTTTAATTCAAATGTATGCTATTTTTATTTAAATTATGATATAAATATATTTATATTACAGATTACAAAATAAATAATCCACAGTATATACAGTCCAGTGTTGGCATGTCACCAATGAAAACCTGTAATGATATTTGGCAATAAAACATCCTTATATTGTTTATTATTTTTTAATAGTTATATTTTTTAATGAAACATGAGTTTATCTGATTATACAGACGCATAATATTATTTATTTATATAAAAAAAAAATGTAGTTATACTTTATAAATCACATCATTACTTCATTCTGTGTATTATGTTTTTCTCAATGTTACATTGAAGTGGCGAACGTTGAAAACGTTTAAAAGAAATATTTTATACCACCTAGTTAGTGTTACTTAAAATATATATATATAGAGCTCTCACAGTTTGAGACTATGTGGAATTGAAAACGATATGGTTTTCAAATGACAAGGAATTATTTTTTGAACATCTCTCGATGCTTTCGGCTGTGTGACCACATGTACTCTGTACATGACCCGAATGAGTTTCGTAATATTTTACCTTCATCAAACCATATCGTATTTAAGTCGACTATTATCAAAGCCGGCAATGTGACTTTTGGACAATTATTGGTAAATCAGAAAAAAGAATTATTGACTTTGTATTCCATTGGCAGTCACAAAACTGTTCTGAACGACATCTTAGATAGATAACAGGTTAAGTATTAACCTTTATTTAATGCAGGTTTTGAACCGTATTCTTTGAAGGAGACAATTATATTCAAATCAATCTGTATTGACATATCAATAACATTTTTTTGTCCAAATGCACAGATTGCCACCTTTGATAATAGACGACTCATTTGTACCAATGAACGTATTGAACCCGCAAAATGTTGTTGTGACCTTATTAGTTTCACTATGTGACACGCCGTAAGATTTTTCATAAATTCAATCGTATGTATATATAACATGAAAATAAATACAAATAAAAATGTTTCTAATGTAAAATGTTCGTTTATGTTATTGAGTACACGTGACAGTAATTGTTGTATTCGCGCTCGACATTTGGCTACTCACACATATAGGCCTACCGATTGATTGAGTTGCTTTCTGAGATGACTCCGCGGTAACAGTAAGTTTTGGTACATTTAAATACAAATATAATTTTAGTTTAAACGAAACCTATTTGCTCAATATTGTAACATTAGTTTCTAATCTATGTTACATTTATTTAAATTTCTCAAAAATACATAAAAGTGGAACAGTATGTAATGTTGTATAGTAGTATATTGTAGCTGACCCGAGATTCGACGGAGCCGTCTACGTCAAAATTGTTAATAGAGCAAAAGCTCCTTTATTCGCGATAAATTTCTTTATTCGCAGATTTAATTAGTACATCGGTACATACCTATACATTGAAACATACATATGGGAAGGCAGCGGCTTGGCTCTGCCCCTGGCATTGCTGAAGTCCATGGGCGACGGTAACCACTCACCATCAGGTGGGTCGTATGCTCGTTTGCCTACAAGGACAATAAAAAAAAGGATTCCAATATGTAGGTATCCAACCGAATATCCCTTGTGAACGCGCTTTCCCTTTCCCTTATTCAGTTTCTGTATTTGCGGCATGTTCACGGAACATAGACCCGCGAATAAGAGCTTTTACCATAAATATTATTATTAACTGAGAAATGAAACATACCACAAAACCAGTCCAAAATATTTGATTTGAGATCGAAAATAATACTTATTTAATAGTCCCGATTATAATATGTATATTGTGCAATGTGAGAGAACATAATCAGCTTTTCTAACTCGTGAATATTTCTTTATTAATAAAACCGCCCCATTCTTGTTGAACGTAAAACTGTAAATGAAAACGCTCCACAACTGATTATTCTGACGGTAGTCAATATTTTAATAAACTCAATCGATTTTATGTTATGATGAAAGTAAAATTGAATTAATATGCAAACTATTGAAAAATTATTATTGAAATTATTCGATATTCGTAATACCTGTTTGTCTCAATGTTTTGTTTAGTTGCCATCGTCCGGTTTTGTTCATGTTTATTTACGACGAATGTATTTATTTAACCTCTTCGTAAGTCATACTACGCTTTAATATATTTTTATGTTTATGTATCGAAAATTCGGAAAAGGATGACAAATAAGCTACTGTACAGAAAAGTACAGTTCGTAAATTACTATTTATTTATTATTATGTTATTGTTTGGATGGGTGAACGAGCTCACAGCTCACCTAGTGATGAGTGGTTACCATAACCCATAGACATCTACAACGTAAATGCCGCCACCCACCTTGAGATATTAGTTTTAAGGTCAGTATAGAACGGTTGCCCCACCCTTCAAACCGAATGTTATGTATTGTATGTTTGACTTCGGATGACAATTGAGGACTCTTCTAGTATTTTTAGACCCTTCCCGGATTGCACTTTAACTCTAGAGACAACTCAGTTAAGCGGCAGGCTTATAGTCTAAATAATATATTGGCTTTTTGGTGGCTAATCTCCACGTGAATTTGCCTTTGAGAACCATATAGATTGTTATGAAACGATTCATTTTAGTTCGTATTCGATTGTTTCTAAGTTGGTACTTTTACCTTATTTAAAAACATGTGAGAGCTAATTTGTTCAAACGCAAATATTTGAGGGATCATTTTGCGAACTAGCGTTTTCAATAATCTCTATATTAGTACTTTAATAATAGACATGAGACCACATTGTTTGTAAAAGTTTAAAGGAGAGTGTATTAAAATGACCTCACAATAGAAATAATTAACAAAACTATGTTTCGTTAATAAACTACTCATTGTTCTACAGAGACTTTTATTTATTATTCGTTTTCAAAGTGAATCCTTAAAATGATAATGAACAAGATGGCGACTCTTAGGACGGTATACCAAGTCGAGAACCTATAGGTATTATTTATTAATCTTCCAAGCTATGTAACTGACTTGAAATTTTTTTTTTTTTTTGTTACCCTTTAGGTAACTCATGGGCCAACTAATGGTGAATGGTTACTGTCGTTGATGGGCGTCAGCAATGACAAGAGCAGAGCCAAGCCGCTGTCCACAGTTGATTAATCTTCGTAAACCTTGATTGAAGTAGGACATGTCCATAGCGCTCGGGAAACGCTGGAGGTGAATTCATTTCTGAGCCGGATGGTACGTAGCAAAAAACATCTCTGGAAACTCACCGTGAATGAACCACCATGTAACAAATGGTAGAAAATAGAGAGAGAACCTAACCTACGTAGACCCAGAGGTTTCAAACGATTCGTGACAATGGAATTATCGACAGTCCGAACGGCCCTCTTATATGGAATTAAATGGAAGTAGCTGATATTCAGGAGCCCCGGCCTTGAGCGAGGGAGTAAGAGCGAGTCCGGATTTGTGCTTTGTTAAGCAAAACTATTTTGTATAGGCGTGAAATACCGCTTCGCTCTATTCAGGATTCTCAGTATCCTTGACGCCAACTTCACTTTGCCCTCCAATTTTTTTTCTCCGACCTACCTATTCGTTGGTAGAGCTAAGAGGCTATTCCAGCTACGCCCGGACGGGTAAGTGAGCTCACGGGCACAACTTGAGAGAATTTGCTAACACTAACCCTAGCAAGAGCAGTGTTTCGCAGAATCTACCACCGGATCGGAATCGCGACCCACTGAGAAGATCCGGTGAGAAACTCAGTGGATTGTGTCTATGGGCTAGTTCGCTCGTCGCAATCGACGAGTTCGACGAGGACGGTGACCGATGCTTGAGAGTCTTAAAAGCACCGAGAGTGAATCCGGGGGACGGGACAAGACATGTTTTAGGCGACGGCGGCTTTGTGTTGCCCCGTCGCGGTCGGATAAGTGCCCTCCAAATGACTCTGATATTAAACATCGCTCGAAACATCGGACCCAGTATTCCAATACTTATGGAAGGTTGCAGGAATACACTTTGGGACTGCGCCGTGCCGACAAAAGGGTCCTTCACAATGAATGTCCGAACTTGTGACTAATGGGTTGAAATGAACTGAATTCAATTTACCACACTCGCAAACTCGCTCCAGAGAGCTATTCACTTCAGATACAAGTTGATCGTCCATTCTGCACCACGCTCCGAGAGAGACTGATTGTCGATATACCGCGCAGCCTCCGTACTGCTAACGGCATACCAATGCATACCATCAATAGATAATCTAATAGGTCTGCAGGATGAAAGGCGTGCGGGAGAACAGCGAACCTTGTGGAACGCCAGCATTGATGGTGATGGTATCGGAGCAGTAGCCATCTACGACGACCGTGATGCTTCGTTTATCCAGAAAACTAGCGATCCACTTGCAGAGTCCCTTGGGGATTCCGGAAGATTTTTTTTATTTATTGCTTAAACGGCTGGACGAGCTCGCAGCCCACCTGGTGTTAAGTGGTTACTGGAGCCCATAGACATCTACAACGTAAATGCGCCACCCATCTTGAAATATAAGTTCTAAGATCTCAGTATAGTTAAAACGGCTGCCCCACCCTTCAAACCGAAACGCATTACTGCTTCACGGCAGAAATAGGCAGGGCGGTGGTACCCACCCGCGCGGACTCACAAGAGGTCCTACCACCAGTAAGATATGTCACTATTAGTGCTATACTGTAAAACGAATAGCGAAATAGTCCGATATTTGTGCGTACGTTGCTTTGCGAGCGCCGGCCGGCGGTAGATAGCGCCGCAGTAGCGATTGATTCGTTACTGTTTGGCATATTTCTGAGCCAGTAATCTTTTTAGTCTCGATATTTTTCTTTATTTTCTTGCTTTAATCTTTATAATATATGTTTTGAATAAATAGCTATGTTATTATTACTAGTGCTCGCCTATATCGAAATAATCGAAATTAGATCATAACCATAGAAATACGAAGCTTGATTGATTTAACGTATGTACTACATTTTCCCTTTTGGTTTTCAGACAAAAAAAATATTATTGTAATAACACTAAAGCTTGACAATAGCTGCTAATCAGAAAAAAATAAAAAGGAAATTAGTTGACAAACAGAAGACAAATTGGTACATAACTGCTGTGTATTAACCCTTTTAAATATTGATTATTACTATTCAAAATAGAATGGATAGTTTTGAATTTTTGTAAATATATCTATATAGTCACAATGATACAATCAAAAAGTTACATTGTTCTCTCTAAACTTTAGACATATTTATCAGTCTATTGCACTCCAATAATGGATTCTATGGAGAATGATAGCTTCTGTCGTTGCGGCGGAACCTGGACTGCCGGTTGATAGGTCGTGAGGAGAGCCGCTAGGAGGTTCCTGCAGAGCAGCGCCGCGGGAGGTGCCGCCATGTTCGTACCCCCGACACCGCGCTCCAGTTCGGCGTCTGCGAAAGCCTTGCGCCGACGTACTCGCTCATTCCACGCAGGGTCGTTTGGAAATAGTATCTCGTTGCCTCCTATTTCAATAAAAAATATAGAAGAATATATGTAACAATTATACCCTTTATAAGTCTTTATCAGTTTGTTTAAATAAAAATTTGTTTGTTAGTGGGAATAACAAAAAAAATGTATAGACAGTTATAATGATAGATAATAAATAATATTAATGTAATATACTCATCAAACTAGTAGTCTTCTGAAAGTTTTTTTTAATTTAAAGTTAGTTAAATGCTAAAACTTAGTGCAGATAAATTTTGCTCATAAATGAATTAGTGAACGAAAGTAGGATATAAAATCAAATCTTTTTATCCATTGAATAACAAATTCAAAGTGGAATTGTTTGCGTTGTGTTTAAAGTTAGCGTCGCGAAATGGCTTAAACATCGATTTTAATACCACGTCAAGGTCCGATTGAGAAGCAGGCAAGAATATATTTTATTGATGAAAATGTGCCATGACTTTTTTTTTATTGCTTAGATGGGTGGACGAGCTCACAGCCCACCTGGTGTTAAGTGGTTACTGGAGCTCATAGACATCCACAACGTAAATGCGCCACCCACCTTGAGATATAAGTTCTAAGGTCTCAAGTATAGTTACAACGGCTGCCCCACCCTTCAAACCGAAACGCATTACTGCTTCACGGCAGAAATAGGCGGGGCGGTGGTACCCACCCGCGCGGACTCACAAGAGGTCCTACCACCAGTAAAATCTTGTGACAGCGTGATGTAAGCCCGCTATGGCTTGAACCACTGTTCTGTCTATTTCTACCGTCAAACAATCATGTTCTCCGATTCGAATGCGAATAGTTACGGTGTGTAAAAAAGATAATAAAATACGTAATATGATTAAAAATAAAAAAACATAAAAAAGTAATTTTATCCCATATAACACCAATTGTTAACAATTACTAATAAATTGTAAAAAAATATTACTAGGCAAGTATAATACCCAATAGGCTAATCTAAGTTACTAGTGATTTATAATGTTAAATATTAGATATATCTGATATCTAAAAACAGTTTTTGACGTTTGTGTTTATTCTTATGATTCTTGCATGACTGCACTTGACCGAATTTCGAATCGTTGTTCGATAGTCTGTTTAAGTGATGTTAGTAAAATATCATTATTTTAAATAGGGATTATTGTTGTGTCATTGCCAACAAAAAATTAGTAGTATGAATGGCGTTTGGCACCCGCTGTGCTATCACTCAGCAGGACGGAAAGACATGTTTACAGTCAACAATATCGCTGTAACCCGACACTTGCACAAAGAGCCGCCTCTACGTTCTGTTGTAAAACAATCTTCACACTTTTTTAGTGGCCGTAAAAATAGTTGAAAGAAATTTTAGTCTTTTTTTATGTTTTAATAGACAGTGAAATGTTACTGAGTGTTGGATGACTGCTTTTGTTCTGTAATGAAGCGGTGACATTTTCAACAGACATTCAGATTTTATTGCGTCGCGCCGGTAGTGCTCTATTTTTTTTTGCTTGTGAGACATTCCAAGTATGTAGTTTACGAAAGTGTATTTTCATCGTAAAAACGTCGCATGATAATAAAAAAATGCTACAATGGTACTGTACAAATATTTAATTGAATAAAATTATTTTCATTCGGCTTTTTTACTTGGTATGAATCGGTTCCAGATTAGTGACCGCGTTTTATATTCCACATTCACGAATTGATGCTCCCGTTTCCTGATTATAACGATTTTTTACTAAAATGGACAAATAAATCCGTCCCGGTCCCCACTAATGAATGCAATAGTGTAACAATTGGGTTATAGTTTCATGTTAGCATTTAAAACTTAAGCTTTTCTACATTTTATTTATATGATGATGGCAATTAGAGAACAACCGAAAATTAATCAATTTTGTGACGAAGGTGGATAGTAGTAGTAATTAACTAGTAATAATCTCGTAATGAATTAGCGTTAGGCGGTATATTCCCTTTAAACAACTTTATTTCTCCATCACTCTGTCTCTTTCTATGTTATACGTGTGTGTGTGCGTGCGAGTTTCGGGATTCGAACAAACGTGCATTGTGTGCGGTCGTTTCATAACCAACCCAGACGACGGGGTAACGCAAAGCCACCGTCGTCCTAAGTATGTCTTATCGAATCCTCCGGATCCACTCTCGGTGCTTTTAGGCTCCCCACGCACCGGTCACTGTTTTGGTAGAACTCATCGAGTTGAATCGAGTCGAAAGAGTTCGACGTGCAAGCTAGCCAATAGACTGGTAGTAGATTCAGCGAAGAACTACGCTTGCTAGAGTTAGTGTTAGCAATTCTCTTAGATCGAGCCCGTGAACTCGTACGAGAATAAATTTAAATACCACAATTACCGATGAAACCTATTTAAATATAATCAAAAATATATTTAAAGCCTTTTTTCATTGTTAAATATTACTGAACTACAATGGCTATTTATTACTTAAGTAGCTGAAGTATACCACGCTGTAACCCATAACTTATTATTATAGGCATTTGAACAAAATCCCTTTCGAAATAAGAAGACTGACAATCCACTCTCATTTTCAAAATATACAAATTTAACTCACTCTCGATGTTCTTAAATAAATATTTATCCAGCTAATTCGCATTTAGCGTTTCACGGATGAGAAACGAAACACTCGACAGTGTCGGCTCGGTTACAACAATAACAAAGCGCCCGAGTGGCGTGGACGATGCCATATCCTTGCACTCGACCACAGTAAACAGAAACGTTGAAATGTATGGCTCGAAAATTGATTCTATTGTGATTTGAAAACGGCTTTCCAGCCTTTATCGAAGTTGCATTTCATTAAGATTTTTTATTTTTTATTGCTTATCTTTGTGGACGAGCTCACGCCCCACCTGGTGCTAAGTGGTTACCGGAGCCCATAGACATCTACAGCGTAAATGCGCCACCAACCTTGAAATATAAGTTCTAAGGTTTCAGTATAGTTACAACGGCTGCCCTACCCTTTAAACCGAAACGCATTACTGCTTTACGGCAGAAATAGGCAGGGCGATGGTACCTACCCGTGCGGACTCAAGAGGTCCTACCACCAGTAATTACACAAATTATAATTCGACCGCGACGAGGTAACGTAGAGCCGCCCGTCGCGACGGCGGCTGCGTCGTCCGAAACATGTCTCGTCGGATTTCCCGGATTCACTCTCGGTGGTTTTAGGACCCTCAAGCACCGATCTCAGGCCTCGTGCGAACTAACCCATAGACACAGCCTACTGAGTTTCTCACCGGATCTTCTCAGTGGGTCGCGATTCCGATTCGGTGGTAGATTCTGCAAGCACTGTTTTTCTATGGCTATTGTTAGCAAATTCTCTCAGGTTGAGCCCATGAGCTCACCTACTCGTCCGGGCGTAGCCGGAATAGCCTCTTAGGCTATCAGCGAATAGGTAGGGAAAAATAATAATAATTAAGATCATATCATAATATATTATCAGTCTATAGCAGTCCACAGCTAAGCCTCTCCAATTACACGCCACTGAGAACGATCCTCGGCTTCTCTCATCCAGCTCTTGCCCTACATAAATCGTCACAACACCGAACCTAAGGGCTTTCTGCACTACGTTTGCCTATTAGAATCATTAACTACCAATGTCTTGATAATTGAAAATTAAAAAAAAAGCCGAAGGATCATGATCACAGGTTCAGATGTACGGGTGGCACCTATACATTAACGACACCTGGAGTTAAAGTTGTTTCTACTACTGGCCAAACAACCTTCTGCTGTTTTTACCTATCTACCTCTCACCTTATTTTCTTACCTAATTTCAGTTTACTTGTCATGGTTGTAGCAATAGTGTATTATGGGTTCACGGATTAGCATAATAAGTGCATTGTCCTATCTATTTCCGTCATGAAACAAACAATGCCTTTAAGGTTTAGGGATATAATGGCCGTTGTTAATACAGCGACCTGATGTCCCAATGTTGATGACGATCTTACATAAGGTGGGCCTTAAATTCGACTGCACAACTCGGCTGATAACAATGAAAGGGATAGTACTTACCGAAATTAGGGGGTTGTACTGTATATGTCCTCGACATCTGCATGCAACGAAGCCTTGCACGGTAGGCACGCTTGCGAGCTGCCAGTGCCGCAGCCTCGCTATTGCGCGATTCTGGGCCACCAGCCCCTTGTTGTCGCCTAAGCGCAACCTGAATGGAATTGAAAAGCTTTAATAGTCTACGAAGGATATAAAAACAAATTTTCGATTTATTTATGATGTAATAATATTTACTATAAATTAACAGTTGTGAGAAAAAAGCAATTGTCTGATCATAAGCGAACACTTGGAGCAAGAAAAGAAATGAAATAATGGACTTTGCGATTTATTGTTTCATCAGAAATAAATAAAGAAAAGTTTTTGTATATAATATGTCATTGTATGGTACAACGGCGGATCCAGGGGGAGGGGGGGTCATGGGGTCATGACCCCCCCCCCCCCTGAGCTGGTTCCAGGACTTAGGTGAACCACTAATTGAACATAATGATTTTATTTTTATATTTTGTCACTATACAGATTTTATGTAACTACATACCTTCAATATTTAATTAATTTAATATAATATAATAACTTTGTATGATGGCAAGCGTTTGGGAACGAGCGCATCGAAAATTTGACTATGTGACCCCCTCCTGGCGCTAAAGCTGGATCCGCCCTTGGTATGGTATTTGTTAGAAGACGTTGCAGTGCTCTACGTCCGAGGGAGAGGAAGTTATCCGCGGTTTCTAGATTGTCTTGGGGAGAATTAAAATCTAACGCTTTGCGACGCTTGTAAGACTCGCTCAAAAATTAAATTATTTAGGATTTTTAATTATGTAATTTAAGCAGGCTTTAAAGTACTTGAGATTGACCTTCCTCTGTCGTCTTGCCCTAAGATAGAATTTGAGCATGTGCACTAAAATCTATCGTCGTCTCGAGTAAACGTAATAACACCCGCAGGATGAAGGCTATGAGTTTATCCTGACAGCAATCAACTGCCCTCGCAGCTAGACTTGTCGATCGTTGGTCGGTCAAACTTCCCCGCCTCATGCGAGAAGGATCTCAGAAGTATCTTAGCTTCACTCATAAATTACGCTGGGTTATTTTTCCGAACAGTTGTCAGGATTAAAATATCAAATTATATAAGTACCTATTTATTAAAATTCGAAAACACTCTAGCTTATTATTTAGTTTATTTCGAATAGCCATTATCAAAATGACCAAGAACGCTACATTCCGAGAACATCTGAATATCCTCACTACTGTATTAAAATTTAGAAAAATGTAAAAAAAATACTTCCTATTTTTCCATAACATAAACGAGTAATACAATATTTTCAAATACAAACCTGAGCAGCCATGACTCGCTGTCTTTCTAGCACCAGAAGACAACCAGGGCAACGGCAATCCCGCCATCGACACAGCCGCTTGTGTCCTTTCAAACACGAGATTACTCCGTGATTCCGGCAACGAGCGCATTTCGGTGTCCTCAGCGCCTTCCGAGTGCTGTTGTTATTTTCACTTATTTCACTTTGCATCGCTATTGTCCGGTCTCTCGATATTCAAAACATAAATCAGCCACAATGATTGGGGACTACAAGCGTGACAGCTCCACTCATGTTCCCCCGTTGAAATCCCTACTGAGATTGATGGGATAAATGTGTAACAAGAAGTTTTAAAGTTTAATTCACGCCTGGAATGCTCCGCCCTAGCCGTGCGTCCATTGGTGGACACCGATGTGGGCGGGCGGCAACCGCGGCTTCACGAGTATAACAGTTTCTATTGAAAAAGTTATATTTTTCATGGATGGTAAAGTGATACATAAGAGAGATCAAATTTAACTGTTTTTTTATACATATCTATTGTGGATTATGCTTTTGATGTCGCCAGTCAAAGAAGAAATGTTTTTATGAGTATTAACTAGAAAACTATTGACTCTCTAACATTTAAGAATTGTAAAATCTAAATGTTTTAAAATAATTAATATTATTCTTAGTAATCAGTTTAAGCAGGCGATAAAAAATTTCCGACTAACTTTGGAATGAGATAGATTTTGATGATTTATACTAGGCACTTTATAGGCTAGAATAGCACACAAGCTAAGTCAGTTTAGATTGTTACCCTTAAATATCGTTATATTTTTTGTTATATAAACAAGAAATGACGTATTGAATTTACTTGCAAGCAGTATCCTCCTCGTAGAATGTCCAACATATCATATTGTGGTTAACGATAGCTCCTTCGTCCACCACAATATACCTAAGAAATTAATCTTAACTTTCCAAATATTAAACTATTAAAGATTTAGTCATGCCACCACGAGCTACTACTACTAGATATCTACTACTCTTAAATAAAGGGTAGTAGTTCTTAATAATATTTTAAACTTAATCACCCATTATTTATACTTATCTGTAGTAATATCAGTGTAGATAATAACTCAGCTCTCCCAAAACGTCACAGCATTAACATCAGTACCAGCTCAAGATAGGATTACCGTCTTGTCTATTTCTAAGTTCCTCTTTGAAGGGTAGCCCTTATTATAATGTAATTGAGAATTCGATTTCATTTGTCTGTGTGATTGGCGGCAATCACTACATCCTACACATAGGTACTAATGGACAGTGAGGCTGTAGGAGTGTACGAAAAAACGGTGATCCATCAGTGAACAAATGGTATGCAGGGTATGCTTATATATGAGTCGACTATTATCAAAGCCGGCAATGTGACTTTTGGACAATTATTGGTAAATCAGAAAAACGAATTATTGAGTTTGTATTCCATTGGCAGTCACAAAACTCTTCTGAACATCTTAGATGAATAACAGGTTAAGTATTAACCTTTATTTAATGCAGGTTTTGAACCGTATTCTTTGAAGGAGACGATTATATTCAAATCAATCTGTATTGACATATCAATAACATTTTTTTGTCCAAATGCTCAGATTGCCACCTTTGATAATAGACGACTCATATCTACCACGTTAAACAATGTACAAATTATAATTACATAAAAGTCTCTAGGATTATTATAGGTTAAATAATGTACAAATTATAATTACATAAAAGTCTCTAGGATTAGGCACTATAGGATTATTAGACTGAATTAAACTAAATGACATAAGAATATCTAATGATATCAAAGAAACTAATACAAATCCAATCACCGATTGGCGATTGCCAATAAGATATCCGGTTGCGACGACCCCTGTCCACTACCCCGATCTTGTTACAATTATTACCTAACGAAGCAGTTTCATGTTTTTCAGATTAATTTAACTTATATTGTTTCTCTTTTAATTACCAATACTAATCTTATTTTAAGATGATAAATTGTGTATTCAGAATCACCTAACAATAATTTCAAAAAAATATTGAGTTGCCAATGTCAGCTTTGGATCTTTTTATTTCACTTTATGGGTCAACGGGCTCATGACTCATCTATCATTAAGTAGTTACCGGAGCCCACAGGCAACAGTGTGAACTTCGATACTAGTATCTTAAGGTAAGATAATAGTATCTTAAGGAAGCATCAGAAAGTTACTTCGACAAAGCGGCGCGACACGAAATCCATCTTATCGTGGCCGCCGCTAATTACTTATCCGGCCGCAACGGGGCAACGCAAGGTCGTCGTCACCCGAAACATGTTTTGTCGGATGCATCGGATTCACTCTAGGTGCTTTTAGGCCTCTCAAGCACCGGTCCTCGTCCTCATCAAACTAACCCATAAGCACAGCCAACTGAATTTCTCGCCAGACCTTCTCAGTGGGTCGCGATTCCGATTGGGTGGTAGATTTTACGACGCACTGCTCATGCTAGGGCTAGTGTTAGCAAATTCTCTCAAGTTGAACCCGTGAGCTCATCTATCCGTCCGCGCGTAGCTGGAATAGCCTCTTAAGCTACCAGCAAATAGGTCAGGAAAAAATGTGAATGCCGCTAACACTACAGATGAAAACTACTTAATTTAAAGTTATGATTAAAAGCAATTTCTGTGATTGTGCACTTTATGTAAAACTGTATTGGTTTACGCGGCGCATGACAGGAAAACTCCAATTGACGTGAATTTATTAGACACCTTGAACAGTCATCGTCACGTCTCAGTCAGTTTACATACTCTTCAAAAATTCTTGAAAATCGAATAAAAGGACGCTCATCTGTAGGTTTTTTTTCATGTAGTCCACCTTGAGACATTTCTTCTAAGCCTCAGTTTTACAGGACGACTGAGCGTCGGTACGGTCGCAACGCTCGATACGAATATGCACCGGGCGTCTTATCCTTTAGACTACGACGACTTTATTTATTGCTTAACTTCTTTTATAATATTTAGTGACGAGCGGAATGATGACTGAGGAAGGAACAAGCGAAAAATAAAACACATTCTTATGTAATGCAAGCATTTCGTTTTAATGTCACCGATGCGATCGAACAATTAGATTGTCTCTCTATGCAATACCTTTGCTAACGGAGCATCTTTGTCATTTTGAAGTTAATTTTTTTTTATAAAAAATACTTTATAAGCTTCTGGGTTTTTTTTAGTTCCATTGCTACCGTTTAATATGAATTTTACAACATTGCAGTAACGTAGGTGTTTATATAAACTTGTTTAGATTTCAAATGTTAAAATCATATAAGACGGCCATTATTATTATATGTATACATACTGTTTAATTAACCCTGCTAGATATCATTGAAAAGCATTTAATTGTTTACATTTGTTATTAATTGATGTTATTGGATATCACAAAGCCGCCCTCAGAAGTGCTCCTGCAGTGAACACCAAACACACGTATCGGATTTCAATGATTCCGCTACGCGTGTAATTAATTCATTTAATGTATGAGTGCATTAATTCATTGTGAAATCATCGTACTTATTTTTCAACCACGGAAAGAATTTATCTGGATTAAAATACGACTTAAGATATTACCAAGTGCGGTGATTGATTGATGTCGTATTTATTAAACCCGTTGCTAGTTAGCTAAACTTTAATAGAATAGAATAACCTTACACCTGATTAAAAATACTTTTAATTTTTTTAATTCCGTTTATTATTTTAATTCTGTTATTGCCAATATTTCGAATACTTTACAGCGTAGGTACGTGGCGTATAAATAAACAATAAAATGTAAGAGAACTTATTATTTATTTGTATAATAAATTTTACAACTTATATCTAGGCGTGAAATGCTATTTGGTTTAAGCAACATACTCGCTTAATACATTTATCATGTAATTATAGGTGCGTTTAATTCGGTATTGACATCAACAGTTCGATGTTTTTAATAGAACTTCAAATAAGTATATTCAATTATTTAAATACTCCATTTAAATAACTGAAGAAATTTTTTTGTGATTGATTTTTGAATTTTTTTTTGTTATATTTTTACTTTGAAATTTTAAACTTTAAATGACTCTCCTGTAAAGTTGCAAAATATCGCTTAAACCAAAATTAAATAGTCTTTCGATCCCTCGATATTATACAATACAATTTAGTAATAGGTAATTATAGATCATTCGTTTTATCAGCGCTGTCTTATTACGACATAAAAAAATTAAATTACGCAACTAAACAAGAGCAGAAAGATGATGTTGCGTAGAAGAAAAATATTAAACGATAAATGCAGTCATAGATTCGTGTTTTAATTTTAAATGAGTAATATCACTACATAGTATAAAACAAAGTCGCTTTCTCTGTCCCTATATCCCTATGTATGCTTAGATCTTTAAAACTACGCAACGGATTTTGATGCGTTTTTTTTAATAGATAGAGTGATTGAAGAGGAAGGTTTATATGTATAATAACATCCATTAAATAGTGGAGAAATCAATAATAAATTACAGTTTCCGAAGCGAAGCGAGGGCGGGTCGCTAGTTTTTACTAATGCAATTACGAGTATTAAAACCCACCAAACAATTTCCCGCTCAAGCGCAAATCAAAAATACATTATATTTATTTTAAAAGATACTTTATATCACTTGAGAACCGAAACAATAATTACAAAAGAGGCGTTATGGTTAAATTGTTAAACATAATATGGATTTTTGATGTCACTTTGAATTGTATTGCAATCTTTTAAATATACCTATAAAAATAACTGTTTTAACCATGACTACGGTTATCCCTGATTTCGGTGGGTCCTAGTGCTGGGATCAATGTTATAGATATATTCAATTCTTGATCAAAAAAGGTATTATGAGATTATTATATTATTAAAATAATTTTCAAATCTCGTTTAGACAGCGCCTTAAAACAAATAGTCTCTTTCGTTGATAATTTTAGCTTGCGAAAAACATTCCTCGAGCCAACTCATACCTACAAACGATATGGTATCGACATGTTTTTTCTTCATTTCATTTAATGTTTCAGAAGCGATGCACTCCGGAACAATGACGTGAGTCAAACTAGGTTCATTCGCATCACATACGGATGCTCCATACATTTTAGCGAGGAGTACATTTAAGTCGTTTAACGCAACAAAATGAATAACACATGGCCGCAGGAACGAGAGTGGGGTATGTCCTCCGAATAATGTTCTATCCAATTCTAGCATTTCGTCGGGCATTAAATGGATTTGAGGCACCTGGAATGAAGTGTGACGAAAATTTATGTCATTTTTATCCGATTTCGAAAAGGGATCTCGTTTTTACCATCGCACCGCCCGCCACCGGAGTAGAGTTCACCCATACTTCTTGGAGCCACTGCGGTTGTCCACAGTGCGTTTTCAAATCAAATCAAATCAAAAATTTTTATTCAACATAAATGAAAGTACATACTTGTTGAACGTCAAAAAAAACTACCGCCAATTCACAAGAACTAGTCTCCGTCCTGAGAAGAATTGGCAAGAAACTCAGCGGGCATGTCTTTTTTTTTTTTTTACATATGAAATTATTATTTATTTATTTTTTAATATTAGATTTTTTTAAAATATGAATTTTTTACAATGAGTATTATAACGTAACAATTACTACAATACTGAAATGCCTGGAGTGAGCAACTCATTCCCACTTTGTGCAATCTTCTAGATAATCATTGACTTTAGGTATAGTAAGCTTTATTGCACAGATGTTCTTTAATAGTTTTCTTAAACCTATGTATATGTAGGTTCTGAACATCTTGTGGGATTTTGTTGTACAGACGCACAGACAAACACCCGAATGAATTTCGTATCTTATGTAACCTACTCATCGGCACAACAAGCTTGTGTTTGTTCCTAGTATTTCTATTATGTATGTCAGACTGTTTAGGAAACTCCTCAATATGTTTACGAACATACATCAAATTTTCAAAAATGTACTGGGATGGCATAGTGAGAACTTTTATTTCTTTAAATTTCTCCCTCAGGGATTCCCTTGAGTGCATGTTATAAATAGCACGTATAGCTCTTTTCTGCAGAATAAATATCATTTCTACATCGGTCGCATTGCCCCATAGCAAAATGCCATAGGACATGACACTGTGGAAGTAACTAAAGTAAACTAAACGAGCCGTGTCCGCGTTTGTTAACATTCTAATTTTTTTACTGCGTATGCTGCAGAGCTGAGCTTACTCGCCAATTTATGAATATGAGGTCCCCACTGCAGTTTGGAGTCCACTGTTATACCAAGAAATACGGTTGACTCAACAAGCTCCAATGATTCTTCAGAAACAATTACATCACTATCCACTTGTCTCACATTTAAAGATGATTTAATACATTTTAAAGTAAATTTAATACATTTAGTTTTCTTACTATTCAATAATAGGTTATTGATACGGAACCAATGAACCACACACGAAATCGCATCATTCACTTCGTCATAGACTTGTAATTGTCGTTTAATTTTAAATAATAAAGATGTATCATCTGCGAATAATACGACCTCGTGTCGGGACTCAATAAAACTAGGTAAATCGTTTATATATATTAGAAATAAAAAAGGACCCAAAATGGAACCCTGAGGTACACCCATTTTCAACAAGGTGCCTGAAGATCTATTACCTTTCACATCTACTGTTTGTATCCGTCCTGATAAATAGGAAGTAATAAGTTCCAATGCACCATCCCTAATACCATAGTGATGTAGTTTCCTCACCAATGTTTCATGTTCAACACACTCAAATGCTTTGGATAAGTCACAGAAAATTCCAAGACAATCATGCGATTCCTCCCAAGATTTAAAAATATTTTTGACTAGATAAGCACCTGCATCAGTTGTAGAGCGACCCCCGGTAAACCCGAATTGTTTATTATGAAGCAGGTTATTTGAATTAAAATGTTCTAAAAGTTGTGTCAAAATAATTTTTTCAAAAATTTTACTCTACGTAGGGAGTACTGAAACAGGTCTATAGTTAGAGGGGTCATCAGTACTACCAGATTTAAAAAGAGGAATCACTTTACTATGTTTCATTAAGTCAGGAAATACACCACACCTAATACAATCATTAAAAAAAGTTTCCAGAGATCTTTTTTGCCGCGTACTATCCGGCTATGGAATGAGCTCCCCTCCACGGTGTTTGCGGAGCGTTATGACATGTCCTTCTTCAAACGAGGCTTGTGGAGAGTATTAAATGGTAGGCAGCGGCTTGGCTCTACCCCTGGCATTGTTGAAGTCCATGGGTGACGCTAACCACTCACCATCAGGTGGGCCGTGTGCTCGTCTGCCTAAAAGGGCAATAAAAAATTAAAAAAATATAAAAGAGAGGAGGTCATCAATCCCTTTTTTTTTTATTTGTTTTACCACGAAACTTTTGAATCGACTCATCACCTTCTAGATAAACAGATTTGGATGTATAGCATGTTTTTAGGATCTATGTTATGTAAACTGTTATTGTTGACTGACTGATACGTTAGCATTATCAAATAGTGCCATAGATATCGACAGTACCAAGTATACATTGAAATTAGGGCTTCCGTTGAGTTCTAAGGAAATCTGTAAATATAATGGACTTCTATTGTTCTTTGTCGTATCACTCTTGTCAGAGCGGTCGTGGTCGTCTTTCAATATCATTGCTGCGGGCAGATGTTATGTACCTCACGAGCAATCTTATTATTACTATTATTCTTATGATTTATTTTTACTACATATTTAATACTAATTAAAAATCGTCATGGCCCAAAGGAAAGACTACGCTGGCGATCTTAGATATACCGCAAACAGGTACAAATTTTTCTAATGAAATACGTACTGAAATGTACTTCACGAATGACTCTCACGATGAAGGAATAACATCGTGTAATAAAAATTTTACCAGCAAAAATTGTATTTTTCGTTATTACTATACATTTGAGACATAGACTTCAAGTCTCCAGATGGGTGGCGGTGCTTAAGTTGTGTTGTCTATGAGATTCGGTAACCATTCCACTTCGATAAAGCGACACCACACCAGAACCCTCTCATCGTGGCTGCCGGTAGCTACATTCCCGATCCTGCGGACAGAATGTAAAGCAGTCGACGTCGCCCCAAACACGTCATCTCGGATCCCTCTGATCCACTAACGGTGCTTTTAGGTACCTCAAGCACCGGTCATCGTTCTCGTCGAACCCGTCGCTTGCGACGAGGGGCTCGACGAGTAATTTAAACCTCAGACACAACCCACTGAGTTTCTTGCCGGATCTTCTCAGTGGGTCGCGTTTCCGATCCGGCGGTAGATTCTGCGAAGCACAGCTCGTGTTAGAAACGTCGTCAGGTTTGAGCCCCGTGAGCTTACCTACTAGTTGAGGTTACGCCTAAATAGCCTCTCAAGGCGAGAGCCTGAGAAGCTAGGTAGGAAAAAAAAAGGTAACCATTTAACAACAGGTGGGCCGTCAGGTCGTCCCATCAGTGCAATAAAAAAAACACTGGGCATGTGTGCATGAAATGACAGTAAAACTCACTTTGTCCATTTTCTCGAAGCACATGATCAGGGTGGTTTTGTCAGCGGGTTCCGTGTACGAGTCGGCGTGGATGTCGTAGCGCGCGGCGTGGTGCAGGCGCGTGGCGGGGGAGAGCGCGAGCGCGTGCAGCGGGTGCGGCGGGGGGAGGGGCGCGGGCGCGGGGCGCAGGGCGCGCAGCCAGCCCGCGCGCAGCACGTCCACGCGCCGCGCCCGCACGCACGCACGCACCGCGCTCGTGCAGCGCCCCGACACGCAGCACCAGCACGACTCGTCTGCCGCAGACCATTCAACTATACTGAGATCTTAGAACTTATATCTCAAGGTGGGTGGCGCACTTAACACCAGGTGGGCTGTGAGCACGTCCACCCAAGGAAGCAATAAAAAAAAAGATAAAAGTATATTAGGTACCGTAGTTAGCAACCACTTGTCCTCCATGAGACTCCACGATTTTGATTAGCTCAGTGCGGCTGCAGTCTTCTTCGTCTGACAGAATGCATATTCTCCGTCCGGCGAGAGCGTTCGATATCACTTCCACTTTATCTTGTATTCCAGTTCTGAATTGTTCGGCAACTTGAAGAACTTTCTTCTGCCGTTTTCTGGGTGATTTAGCTGACGTTTTGTTTAGCTGATCTTCACTGATTGCGTTAACAGCCAACTTTATTACAGGACTGTGATTCTGAAACCAAGAAATATGGTTTAGAATAAAAAATACGGTAGTGATAGAAAAACATCGCAAAATAAATATATATTTTATTATACCTACTGTGAAATACGACTTAATAAAAAAATATCGCATTAAAGAACAGACAAACGTTGTAAGATGTCGATGCTTAATGGGTAAGACGGCAGATGTATCTCATCATGTCTTCATATCGAATGGATACTTAACTTAACACCAGGTGGGTTGCGAGGTCGTCGACCCGTCTAAACAATAAAAAAAAAATCCGGGAATTGATTCCCGTACGCAGGTACCTACTATCAAATCTATATATATAAAAATTAAACCCGTTTTCCGTTGTCACGACATAACATGAATACAGCTTGACCGATTTGGCTAATTTTGGTCTTGAATTATTTGTTGAAGTCCAGAGAAGGTTTAAAAAGTTAGATAAATATAAAAATAATCGGAATTAAATAAAAATAACAATTTTGTTTTTCCTTTGATGTGTCCCCCGTCGGACGGATTCCTTTTGTTTGTTTTAAGTTTATCTTAAACAAAAGTTTAGGTCTTTTATTTATCGATTGAGGCACTACGAAGTCTGCCGGGTCAGCTAGTAAATAAATAAATATGTAACTCACTGGATATCGATTTCTATGAAGAAGGAATAACAATTGTGTGCTAAAAATGGAAATCAGCAAATTTATTATGGGGCATCTTGTGAGACCGCACGGTTGAGTACCACTATCCAGCTTATGTTTTAATTTTTTTTTATTTTTTTGCTTAGATGGGTGGACGAGCTCACAACCCACCTGGTGTTAAGTGGTTACTGGAGCCCATATACATCTACAACGTAAATGCGCCACCCTCCTTGAGATAAAAGTTCTAAGGTCTCAGTATAGTTACAACGGCTACCCACCCCACCCTTCGAACCGAAACGCATTACTGCTTCACCGCGGAAATAGGCGGAAATTATGTTGTGAAGCAGTCTTGCGTTCTAGTTGAAACGGTGGCTTTGACATTAAAAATCCTCATTTCTTAGGTGGACAATAGCTGGATACTTCACACGTTAAAGAGACTACTGCTACAGAAACAAATATATAAATACGAGTTAATACAACTAACCTTTATCAGTTTTTTGAATTCGTCAATAGTCATGGCGTCGTTGACCGGCTTGTCGTGACGCAGGCGTTCGACGCGCGGGAACTGTAGCGTGTACGGCGTGCCGAACTTCGAGGTACGAACCAATTCCGTGGCATGAATCTGTTATCGAAACTATGCTCTGTTAATATTGGGCATAATATGCTCCTACCCACCTCTTCTTCTAAAGATAATGACTCCCTCAATGAGAGATTAACTTGTCTTCGATGATGCGCCTTCATTACAGACACAGATCGCAGACAGCGCGGCGTCATTAACATCTAAATGTAACTAATCAAAACCGAACGACTTTGCTGGTCGATTTTTGATTGGACTTTAATTCAATCGCTGCCAATTGTACAGGATCACCTATTGTAATATGAAGATTTCCTGAAAATTTCATCAAAATCACTCTAGCTATTTCGGAACCTGTAGGGAACACACACACCCACAACGACTTTTATATATATGTCGCAGAATGGGTCGATATCTTCAGCCCACTGAGTTTCTCGCTGGATCTTCTCAGTGGGTCGCGTTTCCGATCCGGCGGTAGATTCTGCGAAGCACTGCTCTTGCTATGGTCAGTGTTAGCAACACTCCGGTTTGAGTCCCGTGAGCTCACCTACACACGTTAGGACGAAGCTGAAATAGCTTCTCAAGGCTATCAGCATAGGTAGGGGAAAAAAAAGATATCTTCATTATTACTTGACATAGTGGACGTAATCGTGCAAAGAGATTGCGCAGCACAAAACAATGACACTTTCGAGACGTCTTCACTCTTCCTAAGTCAGGCAACGAATGTGTTTCAACCATCAGTATAATAAATAATAAAATAACCCAAGTCTATGTTCTATATCAGTGTGCTTAGTGCGAGTTTCTTAACGTTCTCGATAGCGTAAAAGTTAACCCAATTTGGTATGCAGTTGGAACAGCGCCCCTAGCGGCAAACGTACGCAAGCTATCCCATTCCATACAAATATGAGGTAACTTTTACGCTATCGAGAACGTTAAAAAACTCGCACTAAGCACTCTGTAGTATCTACAATGTTTGTTACCTGTAACACAACCGAATGATCGGGTTCGATCCAAAAGTCTGGTTTGCATTCATTGAAGACCAGGTGCTCCGGTGGGGTATGGTCGGTGGTCCTCTTCCAGTGCAACTCAAGCTCCGCACACAGCCCCGCTCGCTCCTCGTGGGTTAGACCGTTCGACACGTGGCTCACCGATAGCCAGCGTTGTGGACGACCTTTCATAATACTTTTTTTGATTATCACATAACTCGAATTCATATTTCCCAAATACCAGTAGATTCAAGTCAGAATTCACCGACGCGTAAGGGTCTCTCGAATGACCAAAATGTAGGGTGCACTGTGAGTTTGCTATTTAAAGATTATGTTGCTTAAAAATGTTCATTGTTAAAATATTAAGTAAATCAATGAAATCTTAATGTTACGAATGCACCCGGGTGACGCGGTTATTGAATGTGCACTAACGATTTGTGGAAATAAAGTTAACGCGTCACTCGAATTATGCTAACAAACATGGTAATATATCACCGAACATATGCATTAATATTCCGACCGAGAGGGCTGACTGTAGTGTAGTGAGCATGGCTAAGTTCTACTTTATTGTACTACTATTTCCCCTGTCAATGTTTACCGTTGCTCGTGGACATCAAGAAATGCCACGGATATAAACAAACTGCTGTTTACCGAGGGATTTTCAAAGTTTAAAGATCATGTCATAGGATATAGAAATCGCGAATTTATTCTTAATTTATATAACAATATTCTAAGATTAAAATAAAGATGATAGTTGAATCACGAAATTTATAAAATATGACAGGAAGCCCTGAAATATCAACTGAAATTGTCGCGGAATGTCGCCTATAATTGGCAAGCTTACAAATATACCGACAATATTATAAAATAGCTCCGAACCCAATTTTATTATATTATTATAATAATGTATGTAAAGTAATGTATTATTATAATTATTATAATTTAACACACCGGTACTTGATAATTCCGCGCAAGCAACCACGAAACTGTTCGCGCGTCCATGCGTTTTATCCGCCGCTTCGTCAGCACCAATTATCACTAAGTCCAAATCTGCCAAAACTCCCTCCGTGTACTACGAAAATAAGATGATTATCACTATAAAACAAAACAGCTTTGAAGAGTCAGGCTCTGAAATGCCCTGCTTAAAATTTCAAAGTATTCACTCATTTAAATATGTATAATGTCACTCTAATAGGCAGGTACCTAAGGGTTTTCGAGAAAGAAAGAAAAATTATTGCTAAGTAGTGTAGTGGTAGGACGTCTTGTGAGTCCGCACGGGTAGGTATCACCGTTTGCCTATTTGCGTCGTTAAGTAATAATGTTTTTTTGGTAAATGTATTAGTGCTCCACGTGCGGGCCCATATAACGACTTACCGCCAGTAAATATTGTAAATGTATTGTAATTCTTCTCACAAACCTCTGGTTTTATCTTGTACCAGCCGGCTTTGCGTTGGCTCGAGATGTAATATGATTTTGTGTCCTTCACTACGATGCCTTCCTCGTCGTTCTGCATGGCTTCGTTCAGGGCGTCCAGTACGTCAGAGCTTATAGCGGGAATGTTTTATTATAGACACTTGACAACCTTGATTTTTTTTTAATTGCTAGTGTAGGCAGAGAAGTGGCGGATTAAATGTCCTAGCGCCCTAGGCAATCACTTTATCGGCATCCCTGTACCGGCCATAAATGGCCATCATAATACTATACATTTGAACTAGTTTTTTTTGCAATTACGATGACGTTGTATCATCAATCCCTAGACTTTAGTAGACCAGGACCCTTTTACTTACGCTAATGCGCGAATGAAATACAAACAAACCCGCAATATTGCATAATACGAGTATATCGATCAATATAATCTATTATAGATTTAGATTATAGATCAGCATTTAGTTCTTAATCGTCAATATATTATTTTCTTTATTTATTTAAAAATTCTGAGCTCGCGCGCCCCTTGTTACTACACGCCCCTAGGCACGTGCCTAGTTTGCCTTACGGGTAATCCGCCTCTGAGGCAGAGGAGCATACGGCCCACCTGATGGTGAGTGGTTATCGTCGCTCATGGACTTCAGCAATGCCAGAGGCAGAGCCAAGCCGCTGCCTACCGTTTAAACTACTTATATACCGCTTATACTTGTAATCTTGAAATAATATACCTAGTCAGGTCATAAATTCTGTCACATGTTTAATGTAAAATAATTGAAACAAGCTTATTCATTATGTAACCATTCATATACCAAAATGAACTTAACAAAACATAGATTCTTATGACACTAAAGTTTATTCAAAATGACCTCCGTGATTTTGAATACAGGCCTTCAATCTGCGCGGCCAGTCGTCTATCGCAGCACGAACGAGGTCCATGTCAATATCGGCGGCTGCCTTAATCAAGGATGTCTTGAGTGACTCCAAATTGGGATGAGGCTTTGAGCACGCCTTTTCTTCCAAGTGTTGCCATATCTTGTAATCTAACGGATTCAAATCTGGACTGGAGGAGGGCCAGTCTTCGTGCCGGATGAAGTGTGCTCTTCGCTCTATGAGCTGGCGCCGAATCTTGTTGGAATACCCAGTGCCTGTTATTGAACATGGTATGAGAAACAGGTTCCACAAGGTTCGTCAGGACTGTATTTTGATACACAACTGCATTCGGTTTTACACCTTTCTCACAAAAATGTACCTCTGTTAAGCCCCAATAAGAAACTCCCAACCATACCATGAGCGAGGATGGAAAATGACCTCGTTGGACACGCGGAATACGGTTGCTCGCTTCTTCACTACTGTGTGCGTACACCTTATCATTTTGTTTGTTTTAGCTCTCTTCTACGGTAAAAATTTTTTCATCCGAAAAAAGAATTTCCCAATATTTTTTTCCCGCGTACCGCTTCAACAAAGCGCGGCATCTCTTCAGTCTCAGGTCCATTAGACGAGAATTCAAACGATGTCCTGTTTTTCTTCGATATGCCCGAAGCCCTAAGTCTTCATTTAACACCCTTTTCACCGTGGTTCTGCTTAACCCCATCTGAAGGGCCAACAGTTTCTGCTTACGTTTGGGATTTCTTTGAATTCGCGCCTTCACAACTTTTATCACTGCTGGAGTCCTAACAGACCGAGGGCGACCACTTCTTGACCTGTCATCTACACTAGAGTCTTCATTGTATCATTTGATGGTACGATAAACGAATCTTTTGGTTATATTCAAATTTTTCAGTATGTTAAAAATTTGAATTGGCGCATAACCGCAACGTTGCAACGCAAAAACGGCAACACGGTCTTCTTTAAGCGTCCACTCCACATTTAAAAATGAGTAAAATTCTAAAAGTATACATTTTTATTTTCATGAACAATTCGAAATTCGAATTCAATAAAAAATTTTGTGGCCAGCATTCTAAAAGAAAAGTTTTTACTGTGTGACAATACTTATGACCTGACTAGTTATATTACTGTTGACGCGTGTTTGCTACCGAACTCCTAAACAGCTGGACTGATTTCTGATTTATATATTTTTGTATATCGACGCTTGAAAGGCAAACGTGACTAAGCGACAATAACTGCTTTGTACATAAATGATAGGCAATAACCATATTCGATGCGCAAAAAATATATATTTCTAGGTCTATTAAAATCATTCCAATCCTACAGCTAGATTCGTTAAAATAGATTTTTTTCAGGTATTTCAACTTTAAATTAGTCTACTGTAAAGTTCACGCATTGTCGCTTAGTCACGTTTACCTTTCAAACGTCGATAAGAAGGTAAGTGGCGGCAACCATGCGGTGATGCGTGTGAACTCCAGTAACCATTTAACACCATGTAGATCGTGAAAAGGTTCAATCTACTAAGAAAATTCTAATAAGATATATTTTCTGCTGACTGTTATAATTGTGGCTTACGCAGTTTATTATTCTTAGCCGACATCAAAGAGGAGGAGGTTATCAGTTCAGACGTATTTTTTGTTATATTTTTTACCACAGAACCTTTCTTTTGTTGAGCCGATTCTGATGATTCTTTTTTATTTGAAATTCATGTGTATTGCCACTTAAATTGTATCAAATATTGACCAGCAGATTATAATTATTGTTAGCCTTCGTAGTGCATTTTTAATTGACTTCGATTTAATTGATGATTTTTTCATTTTATTTTGCTGCAGTCGTTTGTCTGTTTGGTTAAATTTTGACATTATTTATTCATACCAGTTCATGTTGATACGTTGACGTTTCCAACACACACCGGTGGAGTGATGTAGGGAAAAATGACTTAATATTATGTAAACGATTTTAACCTCTTATGAACAGCTCGTCTGGCGCTATGTTGTATTACACCTCTGATATCTTTGAATAGATTATCAAGCAACGGTAGGCGCTCGTCAAGAGGTAGGCCCCCATGTTCCGGAGGTCCCACCAAAGATTTATCATTATAATACAGGATATCAAAAGCGCAGAAACACGGCCTGACTTTCGAATTTTCCGTTATTTTTTTGATATTATAAGGCATGCCTGGAACAAGATGGCTGAATGTATATTTGTTATTATTTTGACAGGTGATATTATAAACAAAACCTTATTTCGATCTGGTAAATTATTGAAAACATGTCTGAACATATGAAGCAAAGTATTTATAATCAATTAGTATTAATAAATTCTACCACCAGAATTAAATCATCTCATGAAAAAAATTACAGAGAAACGCTCTTATTTTATAGCACAATTACTGTTCTGTACGAAAATTGTATCAATTTACTATAATCTTAGTTATTACTTTTTTAAATCATCGCTTCTGTGAAAATTCTACAAAAACTAATGAGGGACATAGATAAAAAAAGACTCATCATCAGTCAAATTTAAAAGCATGATAATAAAATCAGTTTTAAAAAGTCACGTGCAGACACAGGGATCTAAATATTAACTTACTCTTGCTACCGAAACTCTGTAATTCTTTGTGCCAGCCCATCATTTCACCGTCTATAACGAAATTCTTCACGTCACTACTAAAACTATCTTTTAAATACGGCGTCAGCAACCCTTCTTTGTAGGTTTCCCCGTATGTCTTTGTGAAACTCTCTGAATGACCTTTTTTCGAAAAATATTTGAATATACCGTCTTTCATGTGCATCTGAAACGTGATGGTTTTTTCAGTATGTATAAAAATTGTAACGGTCACTTACCTTTATCGTCCTAAAATAAACTTAGTGGTAACTTGGTGGTAGGACCTCTTGTGAGTCGGCGCGGATAGGTACCCCCACCCTGCCTATTTCTGCCGTGAAGCAGTAATGCGTTTCGGTTTGAAGGGTGGGGCAGCCGTTGTAACTATACTGAGACCCTTAGAACTTATATCTCAAGGTGGGTGGCACATTTACGTTGCAGATGTCTATGGGCTCCAGTAAGCACTTAACACCGGGTGGGCTGTGAGCTCGTCCACCAACCTAAGCAATAAAAAAAAATAGTAGCTATATAATTTTAATTGAGAACGATCAAATACCGCGTGTAGGTATAGGAAACCGTTCAAGAGATTATTTTTTTTTAATTTTCTCTATTTTACACTTCATTGACTGGTCGTGGTTGAGGCTGCCATGTTATATGAACCAGTTTAGTCGCGCCTTCATTTAATTATAATTAATAAGGATATCGAGAGCATAGTTTACGGCTCCTAATAAAAGAGTTAAATCCAACCGTTCCCAAACCTCTATATCAAAGACTAGCGGACAATTTAGTGTTAAGCGTCGACCTGTGCAGCACCAAGTATGGAATGTAATACGATCAGAATTCAGCTGACACGCAAGATCATAAACCATAATGGGGGAAAGGGAGGGTGGTTGTACCTAGTCGTTCTTTTCACACAAAAAATCAATAGAACGATAATGTATTATACGAAAACAGTATTATTTTAGGAACTTAAGCATAGATATTTTATTTAGATTTGTAATGTTTCGTATACCCTCAATTTAAAAAAATAATTCTGCATTCTAAAATAATAATTCTAAAATAATAATCTTAGAAAGACTTCCTAGATTTACACTACAGTGCGGTCGTCTTCTATATTATAATTTGTATACAATTTTTTTTTAATTTTTTTTATTGCTTAGTTGGGTGGACGAGCTCACAGCCCACTTGGTGTTAAGTGGTTACTGGAGCCCATAAACATTTACAACGTAAATGCGCCACCCACCTTGAGATATAAGCTCTAAGGTCTCAAGTATAGTTACAACGGCTGCCCTACCCTACAAACCGAAACGCATTACTGCTTCACGGCAGAAATAGGCAGGGTGGTGGGACCTACCCGTGCGGAATCACAAGAGGCCCTACCACCAGTAAATTAAAAAAAATATTTAAAATGCACACGTCGTTTTTTTACCTGAAATCTTTCGCCGTCAAACTTTTTCTCTATATGATATGTCTTATCGGGGGACAAGTATTGCGGCACGTCGGTTACGTCTAGACGTTCGGATAACATCGGAGTTACAGCGTAATTTAGCTGTAACCCAAGCTCCGTAGGGCGACTTTCGTCTTCTTCAAGCTCTTTACATACCTAAACAGTATTAATTCATTTGATTGATTGGCAAACAAATTTCATAAATGCAACGAGCGATATTTTGTTCGCCAACATATGAGTCGACTATTATCAAAGCCGGCAATGTGACTTTTGGACAATTATTGGTAAATCAGAAAAACGAATTATTGACTTCGTATTCCATTGGCAGTCACAAAACTATTCTGAACGACATCTTAGATAAATAACAGGTTAAGTATTAACCTTTATTACAGGTACAGATAAATAACAGGTTGAGTATTAACCTTTATTTAATGCAGGTTTTGAACCGTATTCTTTGAAGGAGACGATTATATTCAAATCAATCTGTATTGATATATCAATAACATTTTTTTGTCCAAATGCACAGATTGCCACCTTTGATAATAGACGACTCATATACAGGGGGTTTTTAACTAAGACTATGATTGGATAAATGAATTCTAGATCCATTTTAGATACAAAAAAAAACTTTGGGAATAATTGAGTATTTTTTTCCAACGATATATTACCAATGGTAAATTAAATTAATATTAAAGCGTACCTTACTAAGACTGTTCGTCATTTTGTAGATTTCGGGGGCATCAGGATGGAAACAACTTAAAATGTGATTGTCGCTTACACCTAGCCGCATATCTTTGAGTATTATCCTGAGGAACCATTTCAGTTGTTCAGCGGTCAATTTTCTGAGAATATAACTAAATGTCTGATCTAATATATCTGTAATAAGAAAAACAATTGTATGTGTCGGTACTTGCAACTTATTTTTCTTATTTTACTATTAAACTAAAAACTGTTTTACTATTAAACCAGACCCAGACCAGGCCGCCTGGTGTAGTGGTAAGTGAAATAGTCACTACACAAGAGGGTCGCGGGTACGAATCCCGCCAAGGGAAGGATATTTGTATGATAAATATAAAATGTCTTTTCCAGGGTTATGGATGTATATGAAATATCTTCTTCTTCGTCGCTTTCTTCATTACTGAAGGTCGTGTCCCTGAAACTTGACCGTGGTCTGTCTCGTGAGCTGTTTCCATCTCGTCCGGTCCTCAGCTTCTCGAATGGCGGTTGCGACTGGCAACCCAGTTAGAGCGGTTATTTGATCACACCAACGGCTAGGTAATCGGCCGCGGGGTCTCTTTCCTTCTACTTTGCCCATATGAAATATATGTGTATAATAAAAATCTTACATTTATTTCCGTTATCTGGTACTTGTAACACAAGCTCTTACGAACTTAGCACTGGACCAGTTAACGTGGCGTGATTGTTAGTAAATATTTATTTATTTAATATTAGTTGCGTACGTACTGTAAGTCTGCACAGTTAGGCGTCATCACCCTGCCTATTTCTGCAGCGAGGGTATAAAGGGTGGGACAGTCGATACATTAAATAATTGAGACGTAGACCTCTTAAGGTGGATGGCGGCATTGGCATTGTGATGTCTACGAGCTTTCGTAAGCAGTTAACTCAAGCTGAGCGTGAATTCGCTAATATACACAGTAGATATATGCTATAAAAATAAGGCTAAGCTCAATTGACTTTGGACTTCCACCACATTTTTTTATTTTTTTATTTCTTAGATGGGTGGACGATCTCACAGCCCACCTGGTGTTAAGTGGTTACTGGAGCCCATAGATATCTACAACGTAAATGCGCCACCCACATTGAGATAAAAGTTCTAAGATCTCAGTTTAGTTACAACGGCTGCCCCACCCTTCAAACCGAAACGCATTACTGCTTCACGGCAGAAATAGGCAATGCGGTGGTACCTACTCGCGCGGACTCACATGAGGTCCTACCAGTAGTAATAGGGTTATGCTTTAATTTACACTTTCAACATTTTATCAGAAATGGAAGATATATCCCCATACTGTCTGTAATCCGCATAGCGTCTGATTCAGTCTCGTTCGAATAGAAAATTTGCTGTGGGGAATTAAAAAATTGGACTAATTTAAAAAAAAATCTCACCACTTCTATTTTCTGCATGTGTAGCTATTTTATCAAGGGCTTCATTAATTTGACCGATAGTAAGTTCTTCAGCGTCTGTGCCAACTTTGTATTTCAATATGAAATATACGACGCCCGCAAAGTCGCTCTCCTGGCTATTGCTAACAGATCTAAAATGTAGTAACTGCTTTGCATCCGGCGACTTTTTACTTAGTGCCAAAACTCGCACCAGCAATGAACCAAGGGATTTTTCTTTTAAATTGTACGCTGGTCTCTCCCTTTCCAGTTTTGGCAAAAGTAACCTCAGAAGTGCGAACAATGTAGTGTTCTGAAAATAATTCACGTTAAGAAAAATATTATTGGAAAGTTCGTAATACTATGACTTTACTTTAACTTAATCTGTACAAGGTTTATTACACAACTTTAAGATTTAAACGATTGCTCTACTTAGTTCCTGACCGGGGACGTATCGCGACCCTGCCTATTTCTGCCGCGAAGCTGTCATGGGTCCAGGTTTGTAGGGTAAAAAAGCTTTTTTTATGCATTGACCGATGAAGTAGATCTCCGTTAGTGCACCGTTATTGTTCCATCGCTTGATGCGAATACATCGAGTATCTTTTTTAGGCCACGTCGATTTCAAAACTATACTTGTAGGGCATAATATGGTAATTGCTACGTATATTGAGGGCGACTTAAATTAATTTTCAAATTATAATATCAATGTTGACATAGGTACTACCTTTCCGTCCGTTGTCTTTGGGAGTTTCGATTTCAAATCGTGCAAATAATGAAGTAGCACATTACAGCGATCCGCTTTTTTCTTCGTATCGCTCATTCGCTTAAGAATTTTACATAAATCGAGAAATTTTACAGAATCAACTGAAGTAATAGAAACTGATGCCATATTTGGTGTAATTATTTATGCTTATTACGTTTAATACCGATTATCCACCTGAAACATATATGTATCAGTTAAACAGTGCTTTCAATCGAGACTTCAACCGGCGGCATGTAGCTTGTCATTGATCTCTGGTCTATGTAGACCATGCGTTCATTTATCCAATATGTACCTAAGAAAAAAATACCTGGCTACTCCAAACTTGTTTAAGACATTTTTCTTAAGGACAGTAATTTAAGTAAGCTATATTTGGTGAAATTATTTTGTCACCTTGCCTTGTCCTTATGGGAGTAATTAAGTATGTTGTTGTTTTAGGGTTTTTTGAATTTATATCTAAATTGCCAAAGACGAAACTGTGTAGGGAGAATTTTCTCCTATGTATATCAACTTTTTCTATTTAGTAGCTATTGAAGAGCTTTAGTGCTTTCAACGATAAAATTAAAATAGTAATTTTCTTTTCAAAGACAGCTAAAAGTTTTTTACTTTGTTAAATCATATTTTCTTTTATTATTTTGTATATTAGAGCTATTGAGAGTGTTCTACAAATATGGATATTTAGGTGAATTTTTCTATTAAGGGTCAAGGATTCTGGTCGTAAGTCGGACATTAGTTAATATTAATAGTAAGGAAAATAAATTTAAACATAAGCAAATACACCATAAAATAAAAACAGATTTATTTAAATTACAATGTACTTTAAAATGTACTTTCTGGCTATATCTGGAGAATGATCTCTATATAACAAATACAAATTAAATGCAGTTTCTTTTGTTAAATCTATTACACCATGTTGATCACAATGGGTAACATCCTTACAAGCAAGTGCCCTCTCATAGTATTCTATAGCTAAATGATTTATACTTAGCATTTGATATGCTCTTCCCAAGTTATAATACACTTCTTGGTTACATTTTCTAAGACTTTTATATTTTAACAAATATGAAATCCCTTGAAGCACTAAATTATGATGCTTATCAACAGTCTTTTGTACTGCCATTGCTAATATACAGACAGCTATCAGCAAGGCAGAAAGTGGTTCTCTGCACTGATCATGGTATTCCAGAAAATATTTTAAAGCTACCAGATACCGACCAGATGCCAAAAAGTTATTGCCCAAAAATAAATTCTTCACAATGTTATAATCTTTGTTAAAAAGTCTCCACAAAAATTTTGTAGGTATACTTTCTTCTGCAGAATTTATAGCATAGTTTAACATATTCCAGGAACGGGAACCAGGATATTTTTGTGTAAATTCTCTAGCAAATTTAATTGCATACTGTTGTTCATTATTCAGTATGCAAGCTTGTAAACAGTAAAACTCCATATCCAAGCGATATGGTGTTAAGCTCTTTGACATCATCGCTCCAAAACTCAGTCTCATCATAGTTGTATACTTTTTAAATTGTAATGCTATTTTTAACAATTCAACAAATAAATCCCATTCTTGTTGTGGAGTTAATTTAAAAGATTCATCCTCATCAAAATGCAAATCCATCTCATGATAAGGATTTTCCCCTCTTAGTGTCCGAAATTCATGGACAAGATCAATTCCACCTCTTAGCTTACAAGCTATAGATAATTCCCCTGGATGCCTAAATCTCACAAACTTTTTCGATAGCAAAGCTTCTCCTACCTCCAAGTATTTTAAAAGTCTACCATGCCTTTTAAGGGCACAACAATGTTCATAAAATAATGCAGCACTAACTACATATTTATAATCTTGCTGCAAAATATCCAATGCTTCGTCTATGCATCCTTTTTTTTCCAATAATGAATACAATTTACAGCGGGCATCGGGATGCTGCGGTGCATGCTTTAATACTTTATAATAAGAATGAATAGAATCATCTTCTCTGCCCAAATTGTATAAACAGTCTGCATGTTTGAGCCACACTGCTCCAAGATCAAAACTAGTGTTCTTCACCAATGGTTCTAAAACTTGCATAGCTAATTCATGATGTCCAACAGAAGAGAGTGCTTCTTCAATGTCCATGTACAGATCTCCAGCTTTTTCGACATCATGTGAAAGAAAATCATCTAGTAACATTTTTACTAAATTAGTAGCACCTAAATGAATAAAACACACAAGTAATTTAGTTTTTAAATCGATTGGTAAATCATTTGGTATTTGACATTTAGTGTAGGTAGTTTGTTCTTCAACAACTCCGTTGGAATTCTTTATTGTATTAATTTCAGCTTCTATCACCACACCAAGAACGGCCACAAATATCTCTAAGCATGTTTCAAACTGTTTAAGACTAATTAGAGCTTCTAGAAATATATTAACATCTTCTAAAGTGAAAAGTGATGAACATTTTTTATATGCAATACCAAAAACCTGTAGCATTCGCTCTATTTCATTATTACTGTGGTATATTTTGGCAGCTAGTCTAGCATATTTCATGATAGTATCACCATCAGTTGCTTTCATACAAGATACTATTTTATGGTAGCATTTCACTCGGGTAATACTTAAAGTATGAATTGGAATATTTCCCTGTTCCTCAATTTCAGTTAAAAGTTCTAATCTTTTTAAATGTATGCTTAAATTCTGTGGATCTGCTTTAATCGCTTGGTTGTAACAGCTCATTTCTTGTCTAATTTCTTGTCTCTGACTGCAAATAGTGGCAAGCCTAAGCCACTCGTTTGCATCTGAACGACTCAGATGAGCTGCTAATAAAGAGAATTGTAGTGTTTTATCTGCATCAGATTCATAAATTTGAGCTAGAGTCTGATATGGCTCTGAGGCTGTTGGAACTTGTTTTATGATCTCGTGACACATTTGCTCGGCAGTTTCTTTATCTCCTCTAGCAAAGCGCAAGTTAGCTTCGCCCATAAGACCCAGGAGTGCAGGAGGCAGATGAGTGAAACGCCGCCTTCTTTGTTGATGTTTATCTTTGGATGTGGTAGACTGATGTCCTTCTTCATATTCGTATTCTTTATCGATCTCAACATTTTCACCGTCTTCGTCATCGTTATAATACCATTCATTAGAATAATCAGCAAACGACATTTCACCACATAAAAATTTTTTTGTTAACTCCTTTTCTAATTCCATTTTTACACCAAAACTGGGATCTTTTGCATTAGACTGAGTTACACTTTTTGATTCAATTTCAATTTCAAACTCCATAACAACAATAATGAATTACACCACACGTAATAAAATCTTTAGTAAATTAAAGGAATAACTTACGTACGGTACCTACTGATTTTATTTCCTACTAACAGAATAACAGAATCAGATAATCAGATAGGGTACACTGTCTCTCTCTAGTTATAACGTAGTTTACTTGCTCAGTGTCTCTATTTCATTCATTTTCTTTTGTAATGGCGGTCCTTTTTGATTTCGCCAAAGTCAAGTTTTATAGTCAGTGTCTCTAGTCTCATTGGCAATCTCATTTACTCATTTTCTATGTTCTCAAATGGTTCTCAATCAACATAGGTAGTAAATAAAGTTCAGTCAACTGACAACTGAATCATATCACTTTTTTTTAAAGGGATTTTATGACCTGGTAACTAGCACCTTTAAGTCATATTTTATTTTAATTTATATTCTTATTTTTATGAAAAATGATAATATGGGGTGAGATGAAATGAAATGAAATGAAGATGATTAATTTAAAACATTAATCAACCGGGATGAAATTAAATGAAATGAGTTGATATGGGATAAAATATTATTTAATCTCAGTAAAAGTAGTCATTTTCTGAGATTTTTTCAGTGGACTGCTTGGAGGATCCCGAGAAGTTACGTTCAGCGGCTTTGTTTCATTTTCCCACATTTGTGCACTTTCACAGATACTAAACAGTTAATAAACCACCGTTATTGCACATTCAAACCTGAAGAAACACTAAATAGACAAAATAAAACAAATCACACAACTTCACACCTCGCGTTCCCGCCATAAAGTCCCCTCAAATTCACAGATTACATCTGAAGTATTTGAGATAAATTTTTTGCCGTATCGTTTTTTTTTATGGCCTAGATGTGTGGACGAGCTCACAGCCCACCTGGTGTTAAGTGTTTTTTTTTTTTATTGGCCTTGTAGGCAGACGAGCGTACGGCCCACCTGATGGTGAGTGGTTGTAAGTGTAGTGTAAGAATGGAGAGCAGTCGACGTCGCCCAAAACACGTCATTTCGTATCCTCCCGATCCACTAACGGTGATTTTAGGTACGTACCTCAAGCACCGGTCATCGTACCCGTCGCTTGCGACGAGGGGCTCAACGAGTAAATTAACCCACAGACACAGCCCACTGAGTTTCTCGCCGGATCTTCTCAGTGGGTCGCGTTTCCAATCCGGTTGTAGATTCTGCAAAGCACAGCTCTTGCTAGGGTTCGTGCTATCAACGTCATCAGGTTTGAGCCCCGTGAGCTCACTTACTAGTTAAGGCTACGCTGATATGGCCTCTCAAAGCTCTCAGCTTAAGTAGGAAAAAAAAAGCTAGCGTAATGGCTACTTTCGGGGCAGATGTGATGCAGAGTGGCTTGTTAGGCTAGCCGATGGCTATGTGCGCATTGCTGTTGGCGTGGACCTATAGGTTAATTATGATGACGCTTGTAGCTGAAAGTAAGTATTGTACTTTTTGACGAAGCATGTTGTTGCTAACTGTTTCTTTAATCTAACGAAGCGTGTTGCGGATAAAATGTACAAAAAGTGTTATTTCATTATTGCTAAAAATAAAGTTTATAATCGCTTTCTACGTATACGTATCAACACTCTCACATACCTACAATTAAAGTCAATCTTCAATATCATACAAATTCTAATTTAAGCAAAAAAGCTTTATACCGCTCGAACAAAACAAGCTCTGTGTCTATATGTTAATTAGACGAAGCCAGCTGACAGTAGCTAATGTCACTTTGTAAAATAATGTTGCTATATTTAAAGTAATAGTGATGCGTTCAGTTCTCGTTCAATCACATAAATGAACAATGAGTGTGAAGAGTTAATCATTAATTTCAAACTATAAAAGAATATTATTTATATTTTACAATAAAATTGTATTAAAGTGATCCAATATAATAATATGTTACTAGTAGTATGTAACTACAAACAGTTTTTTTATTTTCATTACCTATGTACCTATAATTGTTATATTTTATACATCTATAGTTTCAACTATATGATGCATTGGAAATAAGACAGTCTTACAAGCTTCCTCGCAATGTTTTTCTTAATGTTTAAAACACTCGGTATTCAGTACAGGTAGATACCATAGGAACATAATGTTTCGTCGAAAACTCGTTGGTATGTACAAAGCACGGCTAAAATTCGAACCCCGTGCCCGATATCGGCAGTTCGGCACACTAACTATTCACTAGACAATCGAGGCAATTTCATTAATTCAGGAGTTTTTTCAATCGTTCACTTTGTCACAACACTATTTTTATTTCATCAAAAACTGACAACACAGTAAACGTCAGTTTACTTCGTCTAATAAAAAATCCGACTATAATATTTTTGTTTGTCAACATCAGAAGTAGCCTTAGCTTAATAGACATAAGGTCGCCTTTGGTTTGTATCAATATTCCTAAAACGAAGATATTCGCTCCCTCTCTGTTATGTACGTTCAACAATCACTTAAAAAGATAGAGGAGGTGTGGCGTTTAAGAACGCACCTTTTTATGATGCGTAAAGCGCTTTATTCACGTTCCATCTTGCTGTAAGTCCCGCCAAGGCCATGCACGATGCACGATGCAAAAGTACCATGAATAGGCTTGACGTACGTCGATAATTATTATTAATTGTTTGCTGGATTTGCACGACCGATTTTGCATCCAGCGAGTGCCCCCACCACCGCGAGCGTCGTGCAGATAGACAGTGAATAACGCTGACGTACGTCAGAGCGGTCCTGCGTCGTGCGTGCTTGATCGTATATAGACTTGCTGTACAGCAAATTTAACATTTAGAGCTTGCTTCGAGAGGAGACTGCACGTCAAAATAGATCGTGAAACACTTTCAAGATTTATTGAAAGATATAAGTTCCACATGTTTGTGGAATGTCTCAAGCGCAGACTATATGAATAAACAAAAAATAATAAACGTATTAAAATTTTTTAGGCCCATTTTAGGGGAAGCTGCAAGGATTGATAGCGTGCGTAAAAAATGATATTAATTATTTGAGTATACTCTGCACGTTTATAAAAATCATCCAAAACCTCTTGCTATTTTTTGCCTCTCTTCTGCTGCTGCAGCTGACAACATCAGAAGGACTCCCATTTTACATTACATTTATACAGATGTACAGCTACCAACTGAAGTAGAAATGATATTGAACTTAGAACCTAAGTTTGGTATAGAAATAAAAGAAAAGTGGAAGGTGATACCAACTGTGATTAAGGATTTAGAATTTGGAATTGAAGCTGTACAGTTGAATGATTGTAACAATGAAGAAAAAGATATTGTTAAGAATAATTTGAGATCTAAAGCGATTAATGTAATTTCTAACTATTACAATAAGAATGATAGACTAAATCATAAAGTATTAATCAAAAATTTATATATTACTCGAAAATTTCTAAAAGAGAGACCTGACTTAATAGTTGCAAGAGCGGATAAAGGGAACACAACAGTGATAATGTTAAAAACTGAGTATGAAACTGAAATGAGAAAGATGTTGAATGACAAGGTGACATATAAATTATTGAAAAAGGATCCTACAAATAAATGGCAAAAAGTTGCAAACAGTTTAGTGAACAAGTTAGTAGTAGCAAAAATTGTTGAGGAACAACAAGGTAAACATCTGAAAGCAAAGTATGCTGTTGCACCTAGGATTTATGGTTTGAGGAAAACACACAAGGAGACTTGTTGTTTGCGTCCAGTGGTCAGTTGTGTTAATTCCCCGAGTTACAACCTGGCACGGTTTCTACATGAAATACTGACTCCAGTGATTGAGAAGTTTCAATAAAATGTAAAGAATTCATTTGACTTCGTGACATTTAGTGAAAAGGTTAGCTTACCGAAGAATTATGTACTGATTTCATTGGATGTAGTGTCATTGTTCACGAATGTACGTCGTGACTTGATTCTTAAAGTAATTGAGGAAACTTGGGATAACATGAAGCATCTAGTAAAAATTCCTAAGAGTGTGTTAGTTGACCTCATTACGTTTTGTTATGATTCAAGTTACTTTGTATATCAAGGAGAGTTCTATGCACAGATGGAGGGCAGCAGTATGGGAAACCCTGCAAGTCCAGTTATAGCTAACATCGTTATGAACTATGTCATCGATCAGATATTGAAGATTCTACCGTTTGAAATTCACTTCTTAAAGTTGTACGTGGATGATACCATCGCAGCCATACCGGAGTCAAAAGTAAATAATATCTTAGAGTTATTTAATAGCTTTGGCAATAATATACAATTTACCATGGAAGTAGAATAAGATGATAGTTTATCTTTTCTAGATGTGTTAGTCAAAAGATCAAATGATAAATTGATAACTGATTGGTTTGTTAAACCCATTAGTTCAGGTCGGCTATTAAATTGGAATTCAAATCATCCTCGGTCTCAAAAGATAGATATGATAAAAGGTTTACTCGACAGAATGACAAAGTTAAGTAGTAAGGATTTTTATGAAGTTAATTTTAATAAGATTCGTAACATATTGTTGAATAATAATTATGAAATGCCATTAGTAGATAGTGTTATAAATAAATTTAAAGAGAACTTCAATAATAAAACAAGGAGTTTGGTCAACTCAAATAATAATAACATTAGATATTGTCGGTTTCCTTATATGGCAGAATTATCACATAAATTAAATAGAGTTTTTATAGGAACTCATGTAAGATTAGCATTTTATAACATCTTAAGAGTTAATTCCATCTATTCTAAGTTAAAAGATCCAGTAAATAAACAACAACAAACTGGAATAGTGTATAAAATACCTTGTTCATGTGACTTATGCTATATTGGACAAACTAGGCAGTATTTGAGTAATAGAGTAAAACAACATATTTATGATTGCAAAAATATTAATATATTAAAAGAGAATAAAACAGCATTAGCAACCCACCACTTTGACCAACATCATAATTTTGAGTTTGACAAAATAGAAATCCTAGATAAAGAAATGAATTGGTGGAAACGTAATGTTAGCGAAATGATCTTTATAAAAACTAATGATGCTGTGAGCAAACGAACAGACACTAACAATTTAAGTATTTTATATAATGATATATTAAAAGAGTATAAATCTAATAGAAAAAAATAACCTTTATTTCATATATATTTGAATTTGATACTTAGCGTGGTTGGCGCTAGTATAAAATATTGTAAAGTATAGTCTATGTACTGAAGTTTCGATAGTGGGCTAACCTTTGTCACGCAATTAGCAATTTTTATGTGTCGTGTTGGCTTTGTTTCCGGAATCAAAAATAGTAATTAATTAATTTAGCGGCTTTGTAGATTTGTATCAGTTTCTGATGTCTGAGACTACTGTGCAGTGTAAGATAGGGATTATTTAAATTCATATTATGGTAAATATGGTAGTTTCGACAATTGTTGTTTTTTGTATTGTAGGTTATCAATTATGTGTAATTTTCAGATGCCTGATGAAGGTCTAATAAAAGACCGAAACGTTGCTAAAATAATAATGTAATTTGTTATGATAGTCCTATCTTGTCCACATTCCTGAGATACACAAAAAAATATTTTATAATAATTATGGACGACAATATTGATAATAATAATAATAATAATTATCGACGTACGTCAAGCCTATTCATGATCCTTTTGCATCGTGCATCGTGCATGGCCTTGGCGGGACGTACAGCAAGATGGATCGTGAATAAGGCGCTTTACATCCAGCACCGCGGCCTTGAGCTGACGTACAGCCGTGATGGATCGTGAATAAAGCGCTTAAGCCGGAACGCACGAGAGGTGGAAAAAAGAATATAGTCTGTGAATATATTAAGTGTATAATCTATGGTCTGTGACACGGGACCTTTTTAGCGGGACTTTTTGGCGGGAACGCGAGGTGTGAAGTTGTGTGATTTGTTTCATTTTGTCTATTTAGTGTTTCTTCGGGTTTAAATGTGTAATAATGGTGGTTTATTAACTGTTTAATATATGTGAAAGTGCACAAATGTGGGAAAATGAAACAAAGCCGCTGGACGTAGCTTCTCGGGATCCTCCAAAAAGTCCACTGAAAAAATCTTAGTAAATGACCACCAGTTTACTGAGATTATATTTCATCCCATATCATCTCAATTCATTTCATTTAATTTCATCCCAGTTGATTAGCGTCTCAAATAAATCATCTTCATTTCATTTCACTCTATAATATAATTTTTCATAAAAAATATGAATATAAATTAAAATAAGACATGACTTATAGATCTTAGTTACCAGGTCATAAAATCTCTTTAAAAAAAAAACCTGTTTAGCGCCGAAAATTTAAAACGTAAAAATAATTTTTAATGTGTTTAATATCTAATTTAATATAATAACTTAGTATAGTTTATGCAGCTACAACAATAAAATTTCTATTGTTTCAACTGTGATGTTAATTACATAAAACACGACTTTACGGCGAAATAAAGAAGTGACTCTATACGGACTCCCTCAAAGGCATAATTATTTTGGTTATTGTTCATTCGGTTATCTGAAATAATCTCAATATCTGATAACTGCCTGTTATCGATGCCAATAACGTTAACTAACAACGTTTTTCAACTTTTCAGTTACGTTTCGCTATAGCGGACACATGTATATTAAGTGTATCTAATTATCTATGATGTTTATTTAAAAAAAGTCGACAAGATGTAGTGTTACATACTCTTTGGATACAAGCTCTTATTTACCTACCAAATAAAATTTAATAAACATATGTGAATAACTTACTTGTTACATTAACATTTAATCCATTAATTAACAATTTACATACAATGAAGAGTGTTTTAGTGTATCTAAATAATGTTCAAACACATTTAATAACTTACGGAGACCCGTTTCAAAATAATCGAACGGATGTCATTATCTGTATTTCTGGAAATCCTGGAGTACCAGATTTTTATATTGAATTTGCTTCTTATCTACACACAAACACTGGATTACCAGTATGTGTAATAGGTAACTTCGGTTTTTTTACTGCTTTGACGATTAAACCAGCTCACGACCCAGCTTGTGTTGAGTGGGTACTGGAGCTCTACTGGTACTGGTAGATTTTACTACCTGAATGCCACCACCCACCTTGATGTGAGATCCAAGTCTCAAATGTATAGTATTGATGCTGCTCCACTGTGGTGTTATCTAATCATGTTGAATATGAACACACTATTTTATTCTTTGGGCCACACTAACTTTGTGGAAGATAACTTTTGTTTAAAGCCAATTTAACCTAAGACATCCCATTTGATAGGTATTTCAATATTTTTTTTAATTTTAGGACAAGCTGGACATGAGAAAATGCCAGATCAAAAGTCCAACCAATTACAGGGTCAGGAACATTTATTCAATTTGGAAGGTCAAGTGCTTCATAAGTTGGACCTTATCCACAATCACATTGAAAAGAAAAGTAAAATTCATCTAATAGGACATTCTATTGGATGTTGGATGATTTTAGAAATGTTGCAGAAGGATGAACTCATATTACAAAGATTGTCATCTGTGAATTTGCTGTTTCCTACACTACAAAAAATGGCTGAATCAAAAAATGGCAAATTATTGAATAACATTTTACGTCCTCTGCATTATTTCATTTTATTGTTATTCATAATAGTTTATTACTTGCCTGAAAGCATTCGCACATATTTGGCCTTCTCTTACTTAAAGTTAAATTCATTACCCAAACATTTTAGTTCAAGAATATTAAAATTATGTAATCCACGTGTTGGTGAGAAAATATTGCATTTAGCTTACAATGAAATGGATAAGGTAAACTTATTGAACTTTGCAATGATTGATAAAATTAAGCACTTGACGAGGATAATATACAGTAATAGAGATAATTGGGTACCACCACATTGCATGAATGATTTAATGCAATATCAGCCTCTAATAGCCATGAAAGAAGTAGACATTGAGCATTCATTTGTTCTAAAATCCTCTGAAGAAGTTGCAGAAATGGCTATTGATTTCATAACTTCTAAAATGTAAGACTGGCAACATACACAATTGAAAAAGTATGTGTTTACTTGGAAAATCAGATTATAAATTTTATAACACCTTTAACAGTTTGTCCTGAATCTATGTAATGTTACAAACATCAAAACCTTTGATTAAACTTAAAACTTTGTGGGGCTACCAAAGAATGCCGTTGGTACAATTATTTTATTTGTTTAGCAATTTCCAAATTGGATTACCACAGGTACAAAAATATTTATTTATTATTATTCATTTCAGTTAGCTATTATAATTTACTTTTAATTTATTTATAAACTTAAATTCTTTGTGTCCTCTTGCTTTTTCAAAATGCCTATGTATTTTGATGCCTTTTTTTTACAAACAATTGGTGTATTGTTTTATTAATAATAACTTTTTATTAACAAATCACGAATGGACATTCGGCCCCAAATTAGAAATCCCTGTGTTATGGGCACCAGAGACTTTTTTGTTTGTTTGAACAAACAGCAAAAAACCTGTTTATCATACAAGGTTTGCCCGATGTGGGAATCGAACCACGACACTCGGCCGCAATAGTCAGAGGCGCTATCTACTGTACGATCGAGTCAGTCAATTGTATTTATTTCAAAATTCCATGCTTGTTAATATACTTACTTACACTTCTATCGAAGCTTCCACCATACGGGACCCCTGAGGGACTCTGCAAGTGGATCGCTAGCTTTTTGGATGGACGGAGCATCACAGTTGTCGTCGACGGCTGGTGCTCCGATACCATGACCATCAACGCTGGTGTTCCACAAGGTTTGGTGCTCTCCCCCACGCTTTTCATACTGCATATCAATGACATGCTATCTATTGATAGCATGCATTGCTATGCGGATGATAGCACGGGGGATGCGCGATATATCGGCCATCACAGTCTCTCTCGAAGCGTTGTACACGAAAGGCGATTAAAACTTGTGTCTGAAGTGGAGAACTCCCTGGGGCGGGTCTCCAAGCGGGGTGAACTGAATTCAGTTCAGTTCAACCCATTGAAGACACAGGTTTGCGCGTTCACTGCGAAGGACCCTTTTGTCATGGTGCCGGAATTTCAAGGAGTATCCCTGCAGCTTTTCGCGAGTATCGGGATTCTGGGGGTCGATATTTCAAGCGATGTCCAGTTTCGGAGTAATTTGGAAGGTAAAGCCAAATTGGCCTCTAAAATGTTGGGAGTCCTCAACAGAGCGAAGCGGTATTTCACGCCTGGACAGAGACTTGCGCTTTATAAAGCGCAGGTCCGACCTCGCGTGGAGTACCGCTTCGCTTCAGGAACTGTACCTAACCATTTATTACCTATTGATCTTATTGAATTTTCTATACTTTATCTTTCATAACATTTCGCACTCGGTTGTCATAAATATTCAAATATTTGTCGAAATTATGTAGGTAGTGTAAACGTAGGTATTTAAAGTTTATCTACTTTAAATACCAGAGGTGATAAAAGTATTTATTTTGATATAAGGATCAATTTGTTACTACCAAATGTGCGTTACAAATAAATTATCATTTTTATTGTACTTATAGTTTACTATTTTGGCGATAATGGTTTAAATATAAAAGATGGATATTTGCTGTAACGGGTTTTTTGTAGGACTATTTAAGAAAAACATTTCCATTAAACATTAAATACGTAACGGTTACTGCGGCGCACGCCAGAGTACCTCGCAGTTGACAGATTTTTTTTCCTACCTACTTAACACTTATTTTAGAACTTATATTTTAGATAATTCACAATATATATTTATAAATTATAGCCTATGTGTTATTCTGTTGTGTAAGCTATATTAATGTAGTTTCATCAAAATCCATCCAGTAGTTTTTGTGTGAAAGAGTAACAAACATCCATCCATACATTCTTTCAAACTTTCGCGTTTATAATATTAGTAGGAAGTAGGTTAATGTTTAATTTGAGTCTTATATTGAATAACTTTCGCAGTGTTATCTAAATGAATAAAAAACCCCGACTGCACCAAAAATCCTAACAAGTTTTTTCCTACCTAAACTGATAGCTTTGAGAGGCTGTCAGCGTAACCCTTATTAGAGTAAGATCCCAGATCCTTTACATACCCGATACCGCTAACCGAAAGGCAAACAGCTTTTAGATACCCCAAGCTCATCACCTACTCGCTCTGCGAGGCTGGCATAGCTCCTCGAAACTACCAGCATAGATAGAAAATTGGAAGGAAAATCGAATAGGAAGTCGGCAGTATATTAGAGTACTTTAGCGGCAGTGATGTTTTGTAGGGATAGTGTTAAATACTAAATCACAATAAACCTTTGGTACATTACTTTCCGGGTATCATTTTTATTACACCCCCTCTTAAATTGCATTCATGAACGTTTTTGGTATGTACTTAGAATAATTGCTACCTGTCGTAGAATATGATTCTCCGCATAGTCGTATAGCTGAAAACGTATTATCAATTAAGTAGGCCATGGTTTTTTTTTTGATACCTACGTAAACAAATATGCTGAAAGATTATTTACATTCCAATACAAGTCTTTGTGACCGTGATTCGTTTCAGATATCATTTTAACAGGCTATGTCTATAGTCTCATAGCGCCCGTTTATAATATTGGTCATTTACTAATAACTTTGTTCATATATTTAAGTTAGCTGTAAGTTTTCTAAGTGAAAAATGAGAAATTTTGTAGTATTTAGTAGTATTGATCACCAAAGAGTTGTAATGTTAATGAAATACGCGTATTTTAGGAAAAATCATGGACATTTTAAAGATATGTGCACTTTAATTTAATAAAAATTTTCTTTTATATTACAAGTTAAAGATAACCATTTTACATTTTAATAAGTAAATAACAGTTGAGACATCAATCACACATATCAACCTTCCTATTTAATGTTTAATAGTATGTATAAATAATAAGTACATAGCATTTTGAAATAATACCTTAGGAATAATCTGATCCGAAACTGTAAAATGGCACAGAAATTCCATAAAAATGTTTTAGGATGAAATGACTTAAGTTTACATAATATATCTAAATATAAAATTTATCAAAATTAAAATAAACATAAAATGAATAAGATTCTTCAAATGCACAATATATTTTTATAATAAATACATATTTGAAATATTGGAAGTACATGATATAAAACATTTTAGTTATCAATATTAAATTTACATTTTTCACCAAGCTTCAAGTAGCAATTGCTTTTGGGTCACTATAGTATTTTTTTTATAATTTTATTGTTATATGAAAAATGTATGTGAGTATATTTATAATTAAAGTTCAGGATATCAAATGACTTTTAATCATTAGAGTATAATTTAAACATATTTAACAAATTTAATGTACAGCGAAATCGGTTTATATGACTTGAATATAATACATATAACGATTTTCGTGTGAATCAAAACATTTCACAGAAGAAGCTTTAAAAAGTGCAGGAGTGTTATCATTATTTCTTCTTAGCAAGACTATCCAAAATAATAAAACAGAATATTCTTCTTTATACTCTCCTGTCTACAATAACTTTAGACTTATTACAATTTAAATAAAAAAAAAAGGCCAAATGTAAACAATAAAAGCAGTGAAAATTCTATGTAGATATGGATGTGTCAGTTTTTACTATTTATTATTAATGGATACATACAATGTATATGCTTCTATATTTCTATCTTTATTTAACAAAAATGTGTAACAAAAATAGGAAGTTTACTTTTTTAAGATGATGTGTCTGTGTTTATAACGTGTTTGTTCTGGACATATCTTCGAGGTCATTATATGTGGAATATACTGTACATGGTAATCAATTGAGGTTAGCGAGAGATTCAATTCCTCCTGATTTTAATGCTCTTCAATAAAATTACGAATCGATTGAATTCGATATTGTAGCAACTCAAATATGTAATAATTTGGAATGTAGGTACATTTGTTACTAACAGTACGTGATATTATTGTATTTATAACATATTGATATTAACAGTACATAATGATGATTAAATAAATAATAAGTACAATATAAAAAAAACGTATTTCATGCATTGAATATATTAGATATTAAAAATCAAAATACGATACTTCAGTTTGTGCTATTAGATAGTTTTTGGAAATATATTTGTATTTTTAGGGATTGAAATTCTGAACGACACTACGTTACTCAAAGCTCGGGGCCTCGAATGAGGCAATTCGAACACAGCACAATCGTAACCCGGACATTGACAAAACACTCGCATTATATATCGTTCACACATGATGTCGCAACGCAGACTCGACACGAACGGTCATCACGACACAAATATAATTTTGAAATCTTAAAACTAAGAGGGGATACACAATTCGCACTAATAGAATTTAATACTCGCGGAGAGTGCAATCCAGTTCCGTTCAACACGTGGTCTCGAGGAGCGGATCGACAGTCGACGTCGTTCCCAGCAAACGCTGCGACGAGGATTTGTACAACCTCCGAGGTCTCTCCGCGGCGCTGTCGTCCGACAGGGCGCGAGCGGGCGGCCGAGGCGCCAGGCGGGCCGGCGACGGACGAGCCGACCGGGGCTCGCACGTGCAGCGCCAACACTCGCAGCTCTCTGCGCCGCACGCCTCGCACCGCACCGCCGAGCGACGCTCCAGCCGACCGCGCCGGCCCGGTGACTTGTTGCGCACCCAGGGGTCACCACATGCCGGCAACTCCAGGTCGCTCATCTTACGCCACGGGTCGAGAAAGTCGCGCGGTCGCACAGTGTCGTCCAGTGCGAGTAGCGACACGTCGGGCGACGAGCGCTCGCTGCGTGCCTGACGCGGAGTGAGAGCGTGGCGAGGTCGCGCGGGCGAGGGTGCCAGGGAGGCTGCCGGCGATGGACGAGGCCTCTCGGAATGCGAGCGAGCGCGGCCTGAGGGCGGCCGGCACGCGGGGGTCACGTCGCTGAGAGAGCGCAAGTGGGCTCGACGACGCACGCCCGCCGGCGAGTCCGCGTCAGTCACGTTGATGCTGATATTGTGAGCGGTTATGGGCTCGTCGGTAGGACAGGGATCACTGTTAGGTTCGCCGGATGGAAATGCGGGGGCGGACGGGTTCGCACCCTCGACTTTTACTAAATTTTTATCGGGGCCGGCCCGGCTAGGCCCGGCCCCCGCTAGCTAGAGGAGTCTCTCTGTGGCCGAACTGGAAGTGCCGGAACTCAATGTGGATGCAGGATTTTGTTCATCACCTAAAATAATTTTAAAATGGTATTTTATTACGGTCATAAATTAATTAAAATCATTAGAATATTAAGCTAAATTTTTGTATCTCGGCTAGATTGTCCAGAAATATACTTTACAATATACATAGCTCAGGAGTCGGCAACCTGTTTGTCCTTAAGGGCGCAATACTAAATTTGAAAATCACCGAGGGCGCATATTTCACAAATAATGAACAGGTATCAATAGGCAAAAAAAAACAAATTATTTTTAACTTATATTGTTGGTGTCATACATCATGATACATATAATTCAGTGTGAAACTTGGGTGTCCATATTTTCAGCTAATTTTTTTATAATTGGGATATATGTAGAGTTCCCGGTCCTTAAACAATTATCTAAATGTGAGTCATTAAGCTTTGTTCGGTATTGAAAGAAAATAATTATTTCGGATTACTTTTCATACATTTACATTAGTCCAGCGAGGGCGCATTAAAAATCGATCGGGGGCGCCATGACGCCGCATTGCCGACCCCTGACATAGCTAATAATTACTAACATTCTCTAAATGCAAGAATACCAAAAATCTATGCATATATTTGAATTAAAAAAAAAAAACATGAAAATGATGTTTGATGCACTGTTGTGGGTAGTTTTATATGTAATTTATTGGATTACAAATACAATTTTTTTTACTTCATTCGTCTCTTATTTTATGTTTTGATATTTGGTTTCATATAGTTTTGTAAGTTAAATACCTTGTGTTGTCTGGCCAGTGGCCTGCAGTCTTTGTCAGTTGAGCAACTCTACAGATACAAAACGTTTCAGTCTCTCGAGGTACTGATTGAACAGTTCCACATCGTTATGCCCAGCACCCTGTAAATATATATGTGTCGATTCATTCTTCTACAAACAAATTTCGAAGATGGTGTTTCGCTGTAGCGAAATTTAACATCGAACTAGGCAATAAAATACTCTATAACGATGACAAAATATTTTAATAAATTTAATCATATATTACCTCTACCCATAGTGGCTCCACTGCACGCGGACACCGCTCATATATGGCGAGTCCGTGGGAGAAGTCAATTACCTCATCCTCGGTTCCATGAATCACAAGAACTGGAGAAGTAACTTTGGGTATTTTGTCAATACTGTTAAGAAAATTTACATAAAATAAGTAACTCAGTTCAACTCTACATAGTTTAAAACAAAATCATAATTCACATTCGCCTGTCTTATTCTTATTAATAAAGTAGCTCGCGTATATCATACTTACTTACTGAAACGAAACCCTAAATACATCCGTACGGCTAGTAATTTATAATATTCGAGAGACTGGCTATGAAAAATGTACATATATACGGCCATGACACAATTGTAAAGGTTCCGTTTTTATCATTTTGATATCAGCACTTTAATTACAACGATGTTCAACTACGTTTACTAGCTCAAATCACAGACATACAATTATTTTATAATGCTCTTGATAGGCGTACGAGCTCATGGCCCACCTGATTTTAAGTAATCCTCGGAGCCCACATACATGGCAATAATTTCGCAGTGAAGATGGGTTAAAATCAGAAGTCTTTGTTGTATTTCATAATGGCTACCCTACACTTACATCTTTGCGGCAAAAATAGGAGAAAATAATAAATTAATAACTACCCACCCGTGCGAATTCACGCTACGCTCTAATACTGATAAGCATAATCGCTTACTCGATATACTAGTTGGCCGCTCACTTAGACATCACGTCACAAACTCTAATAAACCGAAGAATAATATTTGTTTGAGTTTATAAATAGAAACTGCTGATTTTCTGGCTTACACGACACTGGTAACAATTTTAGCACAAACATTTTCTAGTAGGTACTATCAAGAAGTTAATCCAAACACCGCCCTCATCTCTCAATGTCAAAATATATTATGGTACAACATGGATACTGTTCTCATAAATCATACTAAAATTTAATATGTACCAACATAACGTTAACAGATTGAGTGCCAAGTATGAACGAAATTACTGTCGATAATGTAATTACGACACCCAGTTGATGTAACCAGTTGCGATTACTCGACATTACTGATTATAAAACAAATAGAATTTATAGAGCTGAACAATATTAGTTTAATTGAGTAATCGACCACTAAAAATACAATGTTTAGTTTTGATCTTACTTGAAAGGTATTTTTTATAATTATAAAATGTTTGAGGGTTGATCATATGATTGGTATATAAATTCTAAATCCACGCCAAATCCGTTAACGAATATCGCAATTGCGTCGTTGCGTATGCGACGTTACCAGCACCTATCGATATTACAATGTGAATACCGTTACATACCCTGAGACATGAGGCCAGACTTAGTTGTATTCTACGGCTGTCCTTCCCTTTGCTCCTACGACTGCTTTGCGGCAGTAACAATCAGGAAAGCGGTAACTATCCATTCACTTCCGACTCACAATACGCCTATTTCAAAACGGCTGTTGCACCCTTAACAGGAATTTACTACTATTTCGCGGTAGAAACGAAAAAAATTGGGGCACTAGTAAATATGCGAATTTGTAATTATGCCTACACCATGAGTCGTTCGTGAACACATGTTAGATCATTAGAGTTATTTCCTGAGAGAAAATGGTACCCACTTGTGAGATTTAAATCACTGTATTATCGCTTCAGTCAATACGAGTATTACACACTCCCAACAGGCAGTTTTTTTATTGCATTGGTGGTTGGACAATTCCACGGCCCATCTGGTGTTAAGTAGTTACCCAGGCCCATAGACAATAATGAAAATGTCGCTACCCATTTTGGGCCTTCAAACAGAAACACATTACTGCTTCACGGCAGAAATAGGCGGGTTTATAGTCCAGTCTATGCGAACTCACAAGACGTCTCCTACTGCCAGTGCAAAAAGGATTTTTTCCTACTAAATTCCTAATCTGTTGGTACGGAATAAATTATTTAATTTGAATAAACCAGAAATACATTATAAATTTTGAATTTACTGTTATAAAATAACATTATATTTACGTTTTACGTTACATTAATGAATAGGTACGTGAAGAAGATACAAACCGCGATAAGCAATTTGAAAACAATATTAATAAGTTCACACGTTAAGGTCAATGTCATTCGATTATGTTTTGCGCAAATGAAATTGTGTATTTATTACTAAAATCTATTTACATAAATGCTACCATTCACATTGAAACGAAAAAGAAAAGTCGAAATAACATTGTTATCGGTAGTCCTGTCCTTCAGACCAGAACGGCTCGCTGATTTGCGGCATAAACTAAGCTCGTACCTACTTGTGCGGGTTCAAAATACATATGCCCTAAAATCAATAATTACGTTATATACGTAATTATTTTGCGGCTTTCATTTTCATGTCCCGATGCATAGCATGGTTGTCTGCTTGAGATCGCATTTAGCGATAAGTCCGTCCATTGTATTTTTGTATTTGTTTTGGGTTTATATTAAGCAATTAAGCAAGTGAACGTAGTAGTACGGGAATACGTTTGAAGTCGTCGTGGCCTAACGGATAAGACGTCCGGTGCACTCGTGTTGAGCGATGCACCGGTGTTCGAATCTCAGGCGGGTACCAATTTTTCTAATGAAATACGTACTTAACAAATGTTCACGATTGATTTCCACGATGAAGGAATAACATCGTGTAATAAAAATGAAACCCGCAAAATTATAATTTGCGTAATTACTGGTGGTAGGACCTCTTGTGAGTCCGCACGGGTAGGTACCACCGCCCTGCCTATTTCTGCCGTGAAGCAGCAATGCGTTTTGGTTTGAAGGGTGGGGCAGCCGTTGTAACTATTATTGAGACCTTAGAACTTATATCTCAAGGTGGGTGGCGCATTTACGTTGTAGATGTCTATGGGCTCCAGTAACCACTTAACACCAGGTGGGCTGTGAACTCGTCCAATCATCTAAGCAATAAAAAAAAAATAAAAAAATAAAAAATAAGAGATCTTTTAGCCAAGACAATTAAAACCTAAAGTTTGCGTAATCCGAGATTTTCTTATTATTATTTAAATTTGGAATTTCTCTCTTAGTATCAGATGGTCCGCGAACTTACTCATCCGAACATGCAATAAACTATTTTTTTAAATAAGGAAAACCATCACTCAAGCAATAGGCAACAGCTTGGCTATTTCTCTGACATTCATCTCTGAAGTCGTCGTGGCCCAAGGGATAAGACGTCCGGTGCATTCGTGTTGAGCGATGCACCGGTGTTCGAATCCCGCAGGCGGGTACCAATTTTTCTAATGAAATACATACTCAACAAATGTTCACGATTGACTTCCACAGTGAAGGAATAACATCGTGTAATAAAAATGAAACCCGCAAAATTATAGTTTGCGTAATTACTGGTGGTAGGATCTCTTGTGAGTCCGCGCGGGTAGGTACCACCACCCTGCTTATTTCTGCCGTGAAGCAGTAATGCGTTTCGCTTTGAAGGGTGGGGCACCCGTAGTAACTATACTTGAGACCTTAGAACTTATATCTCAAGATGGGTGGCGCATTTACGTGGTAGATGTCTATGGGCTCCAGTAACCCTTTAACAGTAGCTGGGCTGTGAGCTCGTACACCCATATATGCAATAAAAAAAACATTGCTAATGTACATGAACAATGGTGACCTGGGTCCATTTTATATAAAAACAATAAAAGACATATTAAGCATGTGGTGGAAACAGGTGTTACAACCCTGATTTAAAAAAAGGTAATTTGTGTTAATCAATGTGTGGATCAATGAAAAATTAAAAGAATTAACAATTGTAACAAACTGAGGAGAAATGCGATTCAGTTATTGAATTGTAAACAATGATGATAAATTCAACTTATCTCAATGATAGTGTGTAAGTCCAATCAATTACATATAAAAATTATGGTGAAAAGAACAGAGAAATACAGTGTTTAAGGAATTATTTGTGCTTATTCAACAATTAAATCCTATACAAAATTAATGTTTTCTTTTTTTGTTTATTTTTGTAGAGCTAAATCATTATCAAAGAATTTAAAGTGTTAAGGCAAAATCAATATTCTGAGACATTACTGTATCATTGAATAATTTTGGTCTATACTAAAGCATAATTACCTTATTTTATTTTGAGAAATAAAAATAGAAGTGTCAGAATATTAACTTAGTTGATACATAGCACAAAACCATTATATAATAGAAAATAGAGTTTGAATTAGCAAAAAATCAACTCAAACTTTATTTCCCTACCTAATTGCTAGTATCCTAGAGGGGCTATTCTGGCTTCGCCAGTTTTTATAGGCAATCTCTACTGAGACAGTTCGCTAAAAATGGCTCTAGTACAAGTAGTACTTTACTAAATTTACCTGGATTGGAATCGCAACTCAGTAAGATGATGCAGTGTGAAACTTAGTAAATTGTGTTTATGGGTTACGTATCTCGTAAAAAGTCTGATAAAACAGTGACTGGTTGAAATGACTAAACATCACAGTAGTGCTTAAGTTTGATTGTAAAGTCAACCCAAAGCCACTTTTAAACTTCTACTAAAACATGTTTGAAAAAAAAAACTAAGGAACTACACTCTACTCCATTTACAAAGTGTTACTGTACTACACTATACTCTTACTTTACCTATTTTATGAGGTAAAACAAAAATGACCTATTACCATATTGTGACTACAAAATGATATTCATTTACATTACATTACAGTAGTGGGTAATAAGTAGATATAATTCTTGTTAGAACAAAATGTGTGAATCAACATTACAAGACAGAAAGTAGTTGGTCAACAGCACCCCTAATGACTAAGGATTGCAATGTAAAAATGGTACTAGCACTAATGTTATTAGTACCACCATAAATACCAGTCTTCAAGAAATCACAATCATTTAACTTCGTCTTTGGGAATAATTTAAATACACCATGTATACTTAATTTACTAATGAAATATCTTTGAATGTTATTTTTTTTGTTAAATCTATACATACCTGGGAAATGCATCGAAAAACCAAGTTCTCTTGGTGTTTGGAAATGCTACTCGCATTCCGGACATTAAGGGCGAATGTAACACTACAGCTCCAACTTCATAACGCACTGCCAAATCTACTGTTGGTACAGTTCCAATGCTTTGTCCATACAAAATAATGTTTTCAGGACTAATGCCATATCGGGTTCGTAACGCTTGCCACGCAGCATCTATGTCAGCATACAAGTTCTTTTCTGAGGGCTTCCCGCCACTTACACCATAACCCGAATAATCATAACTAAATATATTACAGTTTATTCGGGTGCCTAATCCTAAATAAAAACTGCTCATTTGTCCGAGATCCACAGCGTTGCCATGTGAGAACAATATAGTGAAACGAGCATTTGGACTGCAACGAACAAAGAGACAGGCTATCTTGTTGCCCCTCGTCGTTCTGGAGTAGAAGCCTTCGATGTTTTCTTTTTCACGTTCTGAGTATTGCCACTCAGCGCGTTCTGTGAGCGTTAAAGAAAATTTCGATCCCGTTTCATCAGGAGTGAATGCATACGTTGGTTCTGGAGGCAGAAATGCTAACTTGGCCGCAATTTTTCCTGGGCATGGCGGACAACAAAACAGGCAACAAAGTTCGCTGAAACTTAATCCGTTCATTTTGTTTCGGTATTGTTTGTGAACACTAGTATTTACTAAACACTACCCATTACAAAACTATGAGTCACAAATCACTGATAATGGCGAAAATAAAATTCACAAAACTGACAGATCGTCAACAATTTCATTTCTGTCAGCCATTACTTTATGCAAGACGTTATGACGGCGGCATAAACGCTGCCACAGTGCTTTTATATTTTATATTAGTGTATAATCTATGAACAATGCCCACAGATGCGATCTGGTATTTTGAAAATAAGCAATACACTACAAATGTCCAAATAAGCTAAGCAACAAAAACAAACCCTCGAAAAACGTTCTTTCAAACATTTATCATTAATTCAGTTGACACTTAGAACTCTTAAAGTTCGAAATTCGATTTTATCTGATGTTCATTAGTGACAGAAAAACAATAAAATGGACGTTGTATTGCATGAACATATCGTCAATGTGCTTTTTTTTTATTGCTTAGATGGGTGGACGAGCTCACAGCCCACCTGGGGCTACGTGGTTACTGGAGCCCATAGAGACCTACAATGTAAATGCGCCACCCACCATAAGATATAAGTTATAAGTCTCAGTATAGTTACAACGGCTGCCTTGCCCTTCGAACCTAAACGCATTACTGCTTCACGGCGGAAATAGGCAGGGTGGTGGTACCTACCCGCGCGGACTCACAAAAGGTCCTACCACCAGTAATTACGCAAACTATAATTTTGCGAATTTGATTTTTATCACACGATGTTATTCCTTCACCGCGGAAGTCAATCGTGAACATTTGTTTGGTACGTATTTCATTAGAAAAATTGGTACCCGCTTGAGATTCGAACACCGGTGCATCACTCAACACGAGTGTACCGGGCGTCTTATCATTTAGGCAACGACGACTTTAGAACTAATAAACATAATAGGTAGTGTTAGTGATCTATGTGCGTTTGAGTTCACTGTACATCAAAGAAACATATTTTTTTAAAAGCTACTAAAGGACAGTAGTTGCTAAAAAAAATACAAACGAGATTTTTTTAGAATCATCATCTGTTTGTTCGCGAACATTTTCAGAATTAGTCAATAGATTTTTATGTAGTATTTACGGGTAACTAGAGTTTAATTTGAAGGCTTTGTTTTAATAAAAGAAGATATTGCAAAAAGGCAAGCTAAATTTTCGGTATTTATTTTTATACTGTTAGATTTTAAGTTGTTTAACAAATATCATTATTAATACCAAAGCAGCTCTGCCTGTCTCATAAGTTTTCATGTTCGAATCGCAGATTCTGGTTCTCTGTCTTCGCGTTATAATTATGGTGGGTAGTGGTAAGGAGAATCAACTGTGAGAAAAGTCTCCGTCGAAATGTATTTAATTAGGGTGGCGCCACATTAGCATCGGGGTACATTTTAAACTAAACGATAATTAACATTAGGAGGTAGGTTTGTTAAATACTCTTTCATAAAATGAAATGTTAATAAATCAATAATCGTACCATTCACAGCATAGATTATACACTTAATATATTTTTACGAAATAAAATCACTCTAGGTGTACATATTCTTGTAATAATTATAAGGTAATATTTACTGCTTTGTTTTATAAAATACATGTTTTATGAAATTTTCACTACTTTAGTCGAAATGATTATTTTTTTAACTCGGCGTACTTCAGTTTGTTCTACATTTGCTACATTCATACCATACCCTTTGTCTACACCAGCACGATTATGAGAGGTTTTTGAGCTGTTATTTACAGCGTACAGATGCGACACTTTTTAATTTTTTCTCCCATATGAGATGATTCTCTTTACCTCTGCTCTCACGTCCTTACGGATCCATCAGATCCCATAACCTTTGCATTAGACGCCTTCAGCTCTAACACTAGGAGTAGGCTTGGGGACCCCAGTAACCGTGCTCGTAGTACTCGACAAAGAGTTCGACTTGCAACTTAACAATGCATCTGCCTGCTGAGTTTCTCACCGGATCTTCTCAGCGGGTCGCAATCCCGATCCGGTAGTAGATCTATTCGCGAAGCAGCTGCTCTTAAGCTATTAGGTCTACAAATTTTGGAGATGCTCGGGCAGCTGTTAGCAAATTTCACCACTGCTGGCAGAACAATTAGCCTAAAAAAAGAAAAAAAAGGAAAAAAAAACTATACCCTCCCTCCGTAGTTATAATGTAGAATCCACGCGAGCAAAGCGGCGACTAGAGAGCTAGTTTTTAATGAAACAAGTTATTTCTGTTAATGTTTTTATTTAACTTTTTTAGTTTACAATAGAGATCGCAGTATAGATACCTACATCGTTATCCGTAGGAAAAAGATAGAACAAGCAAATCTTAGTTTAACTAAGATATTGCGAATGCGAAAAAATATGTATGTTTATTAAAAAAAAATAACCGCCTCATATACCATTTAAACATTTCATTCTGTGATAATAAAATATATCTTACAGACAATTAGGATGATTTAAGCTTCTTTATTTTTGTTCTTGCCATAGAAGACCTCACGTTCCATCAACTGTTAATTTGGGAGCCCGTACGTGGTGGTGATGACATGAGGTAGAAATGCAAATTCAATAACATTACATTCGTGGAGAAATAAAGTGGCGTCCAACCTTGCGATGTTCAATTACGCCCTATTTGAGAGCTAAATAATAATTGTAAAAACTGAATTGATTGCGAGGCTGCAGCTTTACTGTAAATACGGCCAGCAGCTGATTCATAACTACTTTTCAGTCAGAGCTATTGTCTTTAGTACCAGTTTCTCAATAGCAAAAGCGATGTGAGTGAGTAGTTGAGTACTGATGAAATGAGACTTCTTTACAAAAAGACATATTTTATAGTCCGCTAGGGTTGCGGCCTAACTAGTAGTCGATAGTAATGTAGACCAATTCCAAAAAAAAAAAAAAGAATTGGTACCTAGTATTTTTTTTACAGCACACTTAGAATTTTAATTTTTTAAATACCAGTTATGTTGAAAGAAATCTTTAGTCGCAAAGTAAAAAGTTGTTGCCTTGTCCTTTTTTCAGCATACAACAAATTGAGAAATTCTTTGCCAATCACCGTTCTTCACTATAAATCAAGACACATATTTTTTAGAAAAAAACAAGGACCACTGGCAGATCATAAATAAAATCGAATCAGGCATTTTTTAAATTAAAATCATCACGGAGTTCATATTGACGCGAACGATAAGCATATGGCCGATATCAGGACAGTACTACACTACGACCAGCCGATGTGCAAGGGAAGACTGATTAACTCGCAAACTCACTATAGGTTTTAACAATAAAATTATTTTGTAAAAATTTATACTTGGGTTTGGAATTTATGAATGAAGTGAAGGAACAGAACAACATAACATAATATATCACCGCAGTCTTTACTCGTCATTTTGGCACTTACAACAGCCTAGAAAACCCGAAAAGTCAATGAAATAGATAGAAAGCATGGTAAAAACCCGTTAAACAAAAAAAATATGTAAATAACCACGAAAGTTCAAAACAATGTGATTTTGCATTAGAATCCTTTGGTATTTTTTTTTACGAAATGTAATCATTTTTCACAATTGCAAAGAATCCTTTAGAAACTAGCGCCAACAAAAAAGAGAGTTGCAATACGTTCAGTAAAATTTTATTGGTACTAAACTTCACCTCTTGTGAGTCCGCGCGGGTAGGTACCACCACTTTGCCTATTTCTGCTGTGAAGTAGTAATGTGTTTCGGTTTGAAGGGCGGGGCAGCCGTTGTAACTATACTGAGACCCTAGGATATCTGAGTCGTCTATTATCAAAGGTGGCAATCTGTGCATTTGGACAAAAATTTTTTATTGATATGTCAATACAGATTGATTTGAATATAATCGTCTCCTTCAAAGAATACGGTTCAAAACCTGCATTAAATAAAGGTTAATAGTTAACCTGTTATTTATCTAAGATGTCGTTCCGAAGAGTTTTGTGACTGCCAATGGAATACAAAGTCAATAATTCGTTTTTCTGATTTACCAATCATTGTCCAAAAGTCAGATTGTCGGCTTTGATAATAGTCGACTCATCTCAAGGTGGGTGGCACATTTACGTCGGAGACGTCTACTCTATAGGCTCCAGTAACCACTTAACACCAGGTGGGCTGTGAGCTCTTCCACCCACCTAAGCAATAAAAAAATGCGCTATATCAAACCTAATACCGGTCACTCACATTCGCACGAATACGCAACCCACAAGCTTAGGACGACATTTGCAAATGATTATGCAAAGTTTTCGCTGAATTCGCGGTTTTCCAAACTGTGTCGGTTTTTTTAAAGGACATCAAAGCGCGCGAACCACGATCCTTCGCGTAGTCTCCCACACATTCGTGTGACCAGTTGCGCCCACGATTGCGAAGGTAACGGACGTTTCGCCATTTTCATATTCCATAACGTCTACTGTGTAGCGTACCTTCATCATGGATTGGAACAACACCAAGGTGATGGAGTTCATTGAACTCCTGCAAAATGAATCGACCAAATGGGACCCTCAAAAGAAATCCCATAACAACAGAATGCTAATGACGCCTAGAAAAGAATTAACAACTCTTTTTCTCTTCAATGTTCTATTGAAGAATTAAAAAAGTAGAGAAATTCGTGAGACATTCGTAAACAAGTGTAGGAGGAAGCGCAAACGGGTTCGCAAATTGAATACCGAACCCATTTGCATAGCCGCTAAGTTTGCGAATGAATGTCTGACGGCCACTTACCGACCCAATTAGCTTTATTGGCCGACGATACGACTGTTTACTATTCCAGTAGAAACAAGTCCCTAATCGCGAAGAAGCTTCAGAGCGCAGCCCTAGCCCTAGGACAGTGGTTCCGAAAATGGCGCATAGAGATCAACCCAGCGAAAAGTACTGCGGTGCTATTTCAGAGGGGAAACTCCACACGGATTTCCTCCCGGATTAGGAGGAGGTATCTCACACCGCCGATTACTCTCTTTAGACAACCCATACCCTGGGCCAGGAAGGTCAAGTACCTGGGCGTTACCCTGGATCCATCGATGACATTCCGCCCGCATATAAAATCAATCCGTGACCGTGTCGCGTTCATTTTCGGTAGACTCTACCCCATGATCTGTAAGCGGAGTAAAATGTCCCTTCGGAACAAGGTGACACTTTACAAAACATGCATAAGGCCCGTCATGACTTACGCGAGTGTGGTGTTCGCTCACGCGGCCCGCACACACATAGACACCCTCCAATCTCTACAATCCCGCAGGTTAGCCATCGGAGCTCCGTGGTTCGTGAGGAACGTTGACCTACACGACGACCTGGACCTCTAATCTATCCAGAAATACATGAAGTCAGCGTCGGAACAGTACTTCGATAAGCCTATGCGTCATGATAATCGCCTTATCGTTGCCGCCGCTGACTACTCCGCGAATCCTGATCACGCAGGAGCCAGTCACCGTCGACGCCCTAGACACGTCCTTACGGATCCATCAGATCCAATAACCTTTGCATTAGACGCCTTCAGCTCTAACACTAGGAGCAGGCTTAGGGACCCTGGTAACCGTACTCGTAGAACTCGACAAAGAGCAACCTAACCCATGAATCAGCTCGCCGAGTTTCTCGCCGAATCTTCTCAGCGGGTCGCGATTGCGATCCGGTAGTAGATTCATTCGCGAAGCAGCTGCTCTTGAGTTGTTAGGTCTCCTTCGGAGGCGCTCGGGTAGCTGTTAGCAAATCCCACCCTCCTGGCTGAGCCTTTGCTCGCCCACCTGTCCTGGTGAAACTGGAAAGGCCTCCGGGCCACCAGTAATCCTTCAAACATAAAAAAAAAAACAATGTACAAATGTTCGCGTGCATGTGAGTGGCCGGCATAACAGTTAAATGTTAAGTTTTTTAACTTTCAGTAAAATGTATTTATTTTTGTCTAATGATTATCATAACATTATTAAAAAATTACGTATGTTATGACTATTAGTTGCAAACAATTATGCGCCCAAACGACATCATACGTAGTAAGCAAAACAACAAACTGGATTTTGATAGTTTCCAGGACATACATTTCTTTGAAATCCTTAATTGAGAACAAATTTCATTTAAGCCCACCAGTATGCCAATTTTATAGGCAGTAAAATTGAACGTTTACAAAAAAACCTTACATATTTCATCCACATAGAATAATGTACATAATCACTTAACATTTCATCATCAAAGTGTATTGTACTAAGTTTTTTGACTCCATCTAATGACAGTTAAGAGTGATGTCTTCAGAACATATTCCTATTTTACTACATTTAGCTGCTATTGACTCAGTGCCATAATTTGGCGAGTAAGGTATTGAATTAATAAAATGCATTAACAATTACCATACTGCCAGAAATATTAGTTTGAAGACATTTATTTTAACTTTATTAAATTCTGTTAACGCTATCTAAGCATAATATATGTATGTATATTTCAAAATTAAATTGTTTTTCGTAACATAGGTAGTAATTAATATACACGACAATAGAAAGCAGGACATGTACTTTTTATATACAATATAAAAGTATAAACGTGCATATTGATAAAATGTCTTAGTTATGACTCATTGACTATATACTATTAGATTTTTAATCTCATTTTAAAAGTTAAATGTAAACCAATAGCCGTTTCCACAATTTATTCTAGAGAGACCTTCGTTACGTATCTTCATCAGATAAAGAAATAATCAATCAACTTGTTTATTTTTCAATAAGTTATGCTGCATAATCTATTACATAATTTTTTTCGACTTGGATATTAAATAATTATATAGATCCGAGTTGAGCCTACATCTAATTATTCAGCTGTGGTCTTTTATAATAAATGAAGTCTTGTTTACGCAATGCGCTCACTTCAGATTATTGTGACTTTGAGTCGAAAGATTATTTCCTTCCAATGCGTCCATTGTAATATAAAATGATATTCAGATCCATCTCAATCACAACCAACTATGCTTTTAAATATACAAATATATAATTTAGTCTAAGTCAGTCTTCCATAATTAGTAACATTTATATATTAATAGTACTAATTAGTCAACACAACATATAATTATTATTTTTTAAATTATGCAAGACAACCAATAAAAAAATACAAGTTAAACTCATAAAATTAATATTAGCCAGTTATTAATGAATTGGAAACAGGAATTTGTTATTAGTATGTTACATACTTTATTATGTTGGTAATGTTCCTGTAGTCCTAAATTTCACGGAAATTTATCTTTCGGCACCCAAAATTCTAACGCGGAGTCGCAGGTTCCGATGACTAAAACACCGTTGAGATACTGCAACTGTAACAATATTTACATCGATAATAATGACGTCATTATTATATTATTACCGTCGCTTCGGGAAGCATTCACCTAAACCCTGTATATTAGTGTTACGACTTTAAGGTGAAAATAAGATATGTTACAATTCGTTCGAGCGATACGACTATGGCTGTGTTCAAACAGCATAGACAAGTCCCCATTTTTCTAATTAAAAATACATATTAAACACTATGAAAATGCCTTTTTTATGACAAGGATTACTGGTGGCCCGGAGGCCTTTCCAGTTTTATCACGGCAGGTAGGCGAGCAAAGGCTCAGCAAGGAGGGGGGAAATTACTACATATATTACAATCTAAATCGTTAGTTAATTATTAAACTTATTTCAAGTGTGTTTATATTAATTAAAAGGCACTCCTTAGAACTGTATATGAATTGAAATGTAGTTAAATTATGATAGGATATATACATATATTTTTAGTGTGTACCTGTGTAACTTCAGATGTAGTGCTAGTGACTGTTGTAAATTCTTGAGGCGGATAGCAATTGTACATAAACTTTATTTCTCCTTTGTCCGAGCAAAGAATCAAGTTGCTTTCGCTCTGGTGACACGCTGTTACCTTACAGTAAGTATTATTTGGTTGGTTTTGCGGCCATGCTCGAACCGAATGCACAAACTTCAGGGTTTCCGGATTAAATAAATGCAGGGCGCCTTTAGAATCACCTATATACAGAGCAGCGGGGCCCCAACTTAAACAAACCGGGTAGGCTTTTCCAGTGGGTATTTTTATATCTTGCATTAAGATTTTTCCGGCGCGTCTATCCCAAACAGCGAGTGTTTTGTCTTCACTTATAGAAGCAATCAAGTTGTCGTACTCATCAAGACCCAACACGGGGCCTTTGTGCGGTGTGTAAACATAAATAGGACCAGAGCCTGAACGTAAATCGAAAGAAAGTATATTTTTTGAGTACAGTCCAGCAAGAGTTTCACTTCCAACTGTTACCACGGACAATGCGGCCATTCCACATCTGAAAAAAGTTGAAATAATTGAAATGTAATAAAATTAGTAAGTTTTACAGTGGAGATTAATGATGCGATTGCTTCTAACAAGGTCAAATAACATGGGACCCGGTGCTAGACTCTGCGAAGCACTGCCCTTACTGGGACCAGTGTTAGCAAGCTCTCTCAGGTTGAGCCTGTGACCTCACCTACCAGCTGTAATATTCAGTTACCATTCATTGATTAGGTAGGAAAAAAATAACACAAGCCCCAGTATGTATTCCAACATAAGTTCATCGGATTTTTTGCATCATACAAAGTGGAGTGAATGAAATTATATATTTTTTTCCAATGTAAGTGACTGACACAATTCGAGAATACAAGAAATAGCGAAAACCACACGTCTTCTAAAAGCCGATCTTTATAAACAAAATATGTTAAATAATTTGGTTTAAACTAGTCCAAATGCCAAATGTAATAACTTCGACCTCTCGCCTAACAAAAGTATCTCTATGCTTGGATAACGGAAATATGGGATTCGAATAAGGCAATAAAGACTAAGTTGCTTGGACATCCTTTGACTAGCTAAATGAGGAATCCATTGCGTTGCCGGAGCGTTTCGTTACGCTCAAGTGCCTGTCAGAAAACTAGCAACAGAGGGTGATGTGGTGAGAAGGAATGATTTTAGTTTAAACTATCGACCCGCCCTCGCTTCGTTTCGGAAACATTAAATTTTATAATTGATAGCTGAGTCCCGCGATGTTACCCACGGTTATTGTCGTACCGCAGGTGACGCCGCGGGGCGAAGCTAGTCTAAAGAAAGTAGCCCAAGTTACTCCTTATATCATCAGCTACCTATCAGTGAAAGTCTCGTCAAAATCTCAGCGTCCAGCCGTTCCAGAGATTAGCCGGAACCAACAGACAAAAATTGTAAAAAATGTTATTTGGGTGTATGTACCGTATTCATATGCATGTAGTAAAAAGCGGTTATTTCAATATTAGAAACAGACACTCCAATTTTATTTATATGTATAGATTGACGGTAAATAATGAATTCAATTAAAAACTATTTTTAAATTACATACAAAAAACTAAATTTTCAACTGTGATTCCTGGTATTCTTATTATAAAAATAAAATCACGATTGATACACTCTACATATTTACCAATATCTTCAAGACTGCAGGGAATGTAACATAATTAGAACAAGCGACCCATGGAATCATTTACTGATGATAGGGCGTCTTGTGAACCCGCACGGGTAGGTACCATCACCGGGTAGGTACCATCACCGGGTAGGTACCATCACCGGGTAGGTACCATGCATTTTAGCTAGAAGGGTGGGGAGCCCGTTATACAGTAAAAACTGAGACTTAGCACTCATGTCTCAAGGTAGGCAAGGCAGTATTAACAAGGTAGGCAAGGTAAGGGTTGATATATCTGTGAACTCAGGTCACCACTTAACCAGGTGAACCAGGTGGGTAATGAGCTCGTTCACCATTATTAGTAGCAATAAACAAATCATGCATGACCCTGTTAACATCAACTAATGTGCAATTTTCTACTTTTTAATTTACATTATTACTCCAGACACATTTTCTTACATTATTTATTGTTAGTGTGTAAGACAACACAGTTATTATTAATGTTAGGCTTTTGGTCAATGATGTTTTTACATTATTCAAGCCTGTATAGTCACATTCCAATATTTAGTACAGGAGATATAAAAAATTTTTATAAAATTCTTACTGAAATGTTTGGATACACTGAAATCCAGTAGCTAAGTCCCATGCTTTCACAGTATTATCCCAAGATGCAGAATAAACTTTGGAAGCGGAGTTCACAACATCTGCTGCCAAGTCCCATACCCAGCCTGCATGAGCATCATGTCTTAAATGTTTTGGTTTGGTGTCCGTTAGTGATGTTACTCCGTCATTTGTTTCACTTTTTGCACTAATGTCCGAAACATTCCACAACGCCATTCCTCTATCCCTACCTCCTGATATACACAATTCTCCATTCTGAAATTCAAACATAAACTTTTAAAATTGGTACAATTAAGTGACATTATAAGCAGATCAATATCCAATTATTATTTTTTCATCATCATCTGTTAATCCTAACATCTCTAGGTGAACTGCAGAATTCATATTGGGATATCTGTATAAATACTGAATGACAGTTGCGTCGTGAGTTTTTACTGATGCCATGATTTCTATTGTGAAACAGTAATGTGTTTCAGTTTCATTAGCATGTCTCTCATGTCTCAATGTGGGTGGCAGCATTTATGTTTTGATTTCAGTAGCTGCTGATATAACCGCTTAACATCAGGGGTGGAGTGAGCTCATCCATCCATCCATATAATCAATGAAACAAGAGCTTCTCTATCTATGTTAGTTTAAATATAACAATAAGTTATGGATACCCACTTTATTTTACTTTTTTTACATTACTTTACTTTTAGATATGGTAATGCATCATGTGATAGTACAATTAAAACATTGACTATGCTAATAATAAACTATATATAATTAAAATTGCTAGTTTTTTAACTATAGTAATATATTGAAATAGCTAGCACATCATCTATTACATGTTGATAGTAGTATTATAGTAAAAAGCAATCCTGAAGTGTGCCTTTTTTTCTCCTACCTATTCACTGGTAACCTAAGAGGTTATTCTAGCTATGTCCGGACTGGTAGGTGAGACTACTGGCTCAACCTGAGAGAATTTGCTAACACTAGCTCTGGCAAGAGTAGTGCAGAATCTACCACCCAACCGCAATCATGACCCACTGTGGCAGTAACCCCTTTTCATAATCTGTAAGCTGCTTGCTACGGCCTTAAAAAATAAAAAATATTAATTTTCAATCAAGATTAGCTACTTACATTCACTAACAACACAGCATCAACTGATGCAAAATGTACATCTTTTACAACCATATGTTTCATGGTTTCTTCAACATTACACCAAGTTTTCTTTTCTACTTCCATTGCAATATATAAATCCTGCCAGTCTACAGGATTAACATTCCATTTTTTTAAATCACCTACTGGGGGAAATTTTCCCTTAATTTTATTCTGTACCCAATGCTTCCATAGTTGATCGTCGGCTAGTATGTCACAAAACCGTAGACACACCTTACTGAGTGTATTTTTGAGAAAATATGCATCCAAAAATGAACATATTTGTAGGAAAATCTGAAATTTTAGTACAAATGTGTTCTAAGAATAGATTTCATAAGATTTTACACAACATATATCATGTTTAATTAATGTAGTGATTCTCTTCTTTCTGTTCATTATTGATAATTATATTCATAAAGCTACAATTAGGTAACTTGCCAGTAGAAGATTTATAAGCAACAACTATCAGAAGAAGAGTTGCTATTGTCATGCCTAACTATTTACAATAAAACTTACTCAAAGTTATTTGTTTTTGTATCTGCTTTGAAAACTCTGATTACATTTACAAAATTATTTTTCCTATTTTGTGGTCTGTCATTTTACAAACTTTAAAGCCTAACTTAACAGATTCTAAAGAAACAAGAATCACACTTATCCCAATGTTTTAAACAGTGTAATCAAATTAAACCAGTATAATTTTTTAACAAAAGTTACTTTCAACTGAGTAATAAACTGATATAAATGCTTACTTCAACAGGCATGTCAATTAAATTTGGTTCATCTAGTTGATATTTATTTGCAGTAATTTCATTTTCTATCTCTGTTATTTGTTCTTTGACTGATTGCAGTAGCTCACACATTTTTGAATAAATATAGTTTCGGAAGTTGATCGAAGCTTCTGAAAGTAATATTTAATATTAAATAGTTCACAAAACAAAGCCATAATGTTTGGCAACGCATACATTAAAACTGACTTGTTTATCTTATTACTTTGAATTTAACAGGTCAAAAGCGAAAGGCAGTCGAAGGCAGCTGATTGAAATGACACGGTATTTTTTTATTACCATCTTAATCACGACACTCACGAAGATACCTAATCGGGTAAAGTGGCTAGGTACTTACTTAGATACTTAGGAGTGCAATATCTATCTTTTGTCTCGGTTTGTTGCAGCCGTCGACGGTTTAACTGCAACGCAAGTTTTTGCGCAAATGCAAATTTCCTAGCGAGAGTTTAGGACATTTTGTTTAGTTTGCTTAAGTTTTAAATATCGAAAATTCAAATTGGTTCAGTTGTTGAACTCAGTTTGAACTTAATACAATTATTAATAAAATATAATTTTTATTTTGATATTTACACGCATTGAAAAAATCAGCAACATGATTATTTACCAAAGATGAAAATTACTGTTTTGTATAAGATCTCCAATAGGCCCAATTTAAATTATCTATGGGACCTAGGTATGCTATTAAATTGCAAACACTCGTATTTATTCTTATTATCTATGACTCGTATTTCAGAAATTATATAGAACAAAGAAGGCTGTATAGGCTTAGATCCCTTTGCCTTTCCTAATAAAGAAAAATTGCACCAAACATTATGACTCGTATCTTGGTTTTTCGACGGCACAGACGACTTACTGAATTTGGCCCCCTTTTTTTGACTTTCAGATACATTTTTTTTAATTATTTGTTCGTCATTTATTCGTTAATGTTCGAAAAAATTGTTTGTTCGTCTTTTATTTATTTATAATTAATTAAACAAATGATCACCCTTAAGTCGGCCCCTCTTACTAGATATCTTTATTTTTATCGTTCCGATTAATTAATTTTGATCAATTAACGTTTGTTCGACGACGAAAAGCCCAGAACTGTTCTTCAAAAAGGTTTGCCCTTCCGACATCACTTCAAATATCCCACACTGTGTGAGGCGCAGTTCACCTCATCACCCTTTTTCCCATCATGGTCAGCCCATACAGTGAGCCTCGAAAGCCAGGTACTTTTGTGTCATTCTTGACAGAGGAATGACATACCATACGCATTTAAAAGAAGTCTGCGACCCCGCTGCGCTCATTCTCGGTTTTTTTTTTTATTGCTTAGATGGGTGGACGAGCTCACAGCCCACCTGGTGTTAAGTGGTTGCTGGAGCCCATTGACATCCACAACGTAAATGCGCCACCCACCTGGAGATATAAGTTCTAAGGTCTCACGTATAGTTACAACGGCTGCCCCACCCTTCAAACCGAAACGCATTACTGCTTCACGGCAGAAATAGGCAGGGTGGTGGTACCCATCCGCACGGACTTACAAGAGGTCCTACCACCAGTGTACTTTACTCGGTGGACTTTATCCTATAATTTAATCGCAATAAGGATAATAAGTTACTCGATAAATCTTACACACGTTTGGTTATGACTAACGAAACTGCAATGTTCGCTCACGCGGCCCGCACTCTCATTACGCAAATTATAATTTATAATTTGCATAATTTTCGGTGGTAGGACGTGGGTTCGCATGGGTAGGTACCATCACCCTGGCTATTTCTGCCTTGAAGCATTAATGCATTTCAATTTGAAGGGTGGGGTAGCCGTTGTATTGTAAAAACTGAGACCTTAGAACTCATATCTCAAAGTAGGTAGCGACATTTACGTTGTAAATGTCTACGGGCTCCACTAATCACTTAATACCAGGTGCGCCGTGAGATTGTCCACCTATCCCAGCAATAAAAAAAATGAACACCCTACAAGATAATCAATTCCGTTTTTGAAGAATAGCCGTCAAGCACCATGGTACTTGAAGAACGTAAATTTTTACGATGACTTACTCTATGTATCCATCCGTAAGTATCTGAAGAAAGCGTCATCGCGTCGGGGCGCTTTATCGAAAAGCCTGCACGGTACGATAACTCTCTTATCATGGCCGCCACAAACTACATACCCGATCCGGACGACTGAACGGCATACAGTCGCCATCGCTCTGAACACATCATATCGGATGCTCCCGACTCATTCTCAATGCTTTTAGCAATTTTGATAAAGCGGCACGACACGAGAACCCTCTTATCGTGGCCGCCGGTAACTACATTGCCGATTCTGCGGACCAAATGGTACACAGTCGACGTCGCCAAAAACACGTCATCTCGGATCCTCCCGATCCACTAACGGTGCTTTTAGGTACAATGCTCAAGCACCGGTTATCGTTCGTATCGTAGCCCTTCGTCCGGAGCGACGGGTTCGACGAGTAAATTAACCCACAAACACAGCCCACTGAGTTTCTCGCCGAATATTTTGAGTAGGTCGCTGCTATTCCGATTCGGTGATAGATTCACCAAAGCATTGCATGGGGCAAAAGTTTCCCAGGCTGAACTTCGCGAGCTCACCTAGACGTTCGGCAAATGTCTCTAAATCCTTTAAGTCTCTCGAAGTTACTAGCAGTAGGTAGGCACAAATTAATTTAAGATGAAATTATAAGACTTGGCATAACGGCGTCGTTACCAGGCCATAAACCCACATTAGGGGTCTCACATTAAAATGCCTATTACCTATGTATATATTAAAGATTAGGCAGTATAATATGATATCTTTGCCTTTCCATTTGGAAAAATTAAAGTACTACAAATCACAAGTAGGGTAGGGTTATGTATCTATTGTAAATGGATAATCAATCATAGATTATACACTTAATATATTTGAGATAATCAATCATGGAGATAAAGTTAAGCGCAATACAAAATTAAAGAGTACCTACAAAAGTAAAATACTAACTCTTTGGTTATTGACGAGAATTAACGGGAATCATCAATTAAATTAGCATTAAAAATGGTCGACCACAAGAAAAAGGCATTATTTATTTGTCTCGGTAAAATTATCATGTATTTCAAATAATATAATAGTTATTCAAACGGACTTTGTAAATAATCAAATAAAAACATTTTAGGTAATATATGTCGGTCACCAATTGCTGAGGCTGTTTTCCAGAAAACCGTAAATGACATGAATCTGGGTGAACATTGGGATATCGATAGTGCAGCTATCGGGGGCTGGCATGTCGGTAATCCTCCTGATTGGAGAGCACTAGATACTTTGAAGAAGCATAACGTTCCATACAACAACCATGCAAGACAAGTGAGTACCGTTTTGTTCAACTTCGTATTTATGTATCTCGTTTGATTACAATCTGATATGCCTGTATAATATTTTGATTATGAGTCTATCAGATCAGCTATAATACATTTATACTTATTATATTTAAACTATAATACATAATTTGTATTGCCTCAGTATCATGGCTTAGTATCAGCTCATTATGCTGTTACTGGGGCCAGTAGATAACTCAAGTTGAATTACTTATGAACAAAGCTGCTGCCTACCGTTAAATACTCACAGACCACAAACATAAGATCCAAGAAACTATATACACACAGATATAGCTACAATAGATTGAAGTCATTATCCAAATAGGGTTAGACCCCTTATTCAGGATTTGTAAGATATCAGGTAAGAAACAGGGCTTTTTGGACTTCAATTTTAGATTAAACTGAATTATTTTTATAGATAACTTCTGAAGACTTCAATTATTATGATTATATCTTTGGTATGGATGAATCCAATATGAAAGATTTGAACAAAAAAGCTCCTAAAGGAAGTAAAGCGAAACTACTGTTATTTGGAGATTTTGACCCTCAAGGAGATCGAATCATAAGAGATCCATACTATGTAAGTTTCTTTTGACGGTTTTGTTTGTATAAGAACTGATAACGACCATTAGAAAACAATTGCAATTTTATTATAAAGGTGTCAACATTTTAGCCATTAATTATTCCTTATCCTTCTATCAATGTCATCTGTTCATTTAATCTATTTTTCCTATGATACAATATCTCCAAAACATATTGGGTTTGTTATAAGCCACATTAATAAAGAAGACTTAATAGTGTTCAAGTCAGGACTACATTCATGCTTTTAGTTGAAATTAGAAAAATGTTTTGAAGTTATGTATCAATAAGATTATAACAAAACTAATATTAGATTCATGCGCAAAGTAAGTTATAAAAAATACATAAAGAGAAAGTTAATTAAAAGTTTTTACAGTACTTCAAATTATAAAATGTTGTAACAGTGGAGTTTCATTTTATTTAGTACATATCTAAATCTAAATATAAGGTGAATAAGAGTTAGTCTACCAGTAAAAAAATATATTGGAAAACTATGTTAGTTTATAACAAAATCTTTGTTCCCTTACAGGATAGTGATTCCAAAGGCTTTGAAAAATGTTACGAGCAGTCGGTTCGATGCTCTAAAGGATTTTTGGAGCATATTGCAAATGAAAAATGACATCACCTTCTAAAATGAATTAATTGAACCACAAATTGAAAAAAGGGAATAAATCCAAAAAAACAATAATGGAGATAATTAAAAAAACTTTATAACTTTTTACTTTCAACTTAAAGGCTCACATAACATCACTGATATTGAAGAAAATATAAATTCTTACTTTTTACTAATATGGCTGAAATATATATTACTCATTTATATATTTCATGATATATATACATATGGATGGATTTATGCTCTTCTTCCAATTTATAATATCCTTTTTTTATTTTATTGTTTTATTGCTTCAATGGGTGGACGAGTTCACAGCCCATCTGGTGTTAAATGGTTACTGGAGCCCATAGACATCTACAACGTAAATGCGCCACCCATCTTGAGATATAAGTTCTAAGGTCTCAACTATAGTTACAACGGCTGTCCCACCCTTCAAACCGAAATGCATTACTGCTTCACGGCAGAAATAGGCGGAGTGGTGGTACCTACCCGCGCGATCTCACAAGTGGTCCTACCACCAGTAATTACACAAATTATAATTTTGCAGGTTTGATTTTTATTACACGATGTTATTCCTTCACTGTGGAAATCAATCGTGAACATTTGTTGAGTATGAATGTCATTAGAAAAATTGGTACCCACTTGAGATTCGAACACCAGTGCATCGCTTCAACACGAATGCACCGGATGTCTTACCTTTAGGCCACGACGACCACGATTCTATATATTAAATAATTTCAAATAATAGACATGAAGACAAAAACTATTTATTTATTAGAAAAACTTAAGAACACTGTTATATATCAATTTCTTCACTCTTGGAATATAATTAGCCAAGACAGAATAATATCATAAAAATCTTTGAATTCCTCTGGGTATTCAGGTTATTTTTTTGATGTAATTTTTTTTTTTCTATTTATGGGTATTTTAGTAGCATATGCCGGATTTTCTAGTATTTCAGGTCGAGTTGGTAGAAGGTTTTTGAAGTAAAAATGTAGCTTTAACAAAACCATCGATAAATTGGGAACATGTCAAGTAACTTTTAGAACTTGAACTATACTCAGTCTCGATATTGCGAGATCTTGAATGTTGTTGCCTTGTCTAATGACTTACAGCTTTTTATATGTCGTTTACTTCAAACGACATATAAATCAAATATGTCGTTTACTTCAAACGACATATAAATCAAATATGTCGTTAGAAGTAACAGGTTTAACTGTAAACCCCTTGTTTTTTGCTGCCAAAATAAGGTTGCTATATTCATTTGGAACTTAAATTCTGTACTTTCTCTTAGTTTCTTTTAGCAGTCCCAAAATTTCTGTCGCATTGTAGAAACGAATGGCCATGGACGGGAAAATATTGATATATTTTCTCAAAGAATCTTATAAGAGTGTAATTTTTATTTTGTCCTTCATAAGCATCGCTAAAAACGTGTAGCTCTTTGACAGAGGAATCCATATTCTGTATCGTTTTCCACAATAAACTGGGCCCCGTTTAGCTTCACCCTCATGGTAAATGTAGAAATTATCAGAATTCATTAAGTCGTGAACACAAACACACAGCCATAGTTTTCTCAAGTAAAACATTGAACTGGGATCGGATCATAGGAATTGGCAGATTTTTCATCTAATCAAATATAATGGCTCCTACATCTTCTCTTTCTTGACACAATGCTAATTTTTTTTTCTGTTTATATAATTTTTTTAGCACGTTTAAGGGGCATAATTTTTTCAGCAACCGCCACTCTCTTCGAATTCTTGAGAGATAGACTTTTTATTTTTGCTTAGTGTTCTTCGCAAGTTGAGCAAACGTCTACTCGTGGGCGACCAAATTTGTTGTCATGATTAATGTTAAAATATTTTCTGTAAAAGTTATATTTTACGCATTGATATTGAGGGTATTTTTAAAAAAAAGTTCATACATTATCTTGACGTTTAGGTTCGTTTCTAAATATTGAATATTTTTTGCTGCTGTGATGAGATTATTTTAGGGGAAATGGCCGGATATGTTCACCAATAGCCGCAATTGTTTCGTTTATTAAGACATTACATCGGTTACGATACTGTCCTCGTTGATCTGAGGGAAAACTACCTGAGTTTTCCCTCCGATTTAAGGGAGGTAAGGCGAAAAAGAGCCTTATTTTTTAAAGCGTATAAAATGGAGAAAGCTTGATGGCATACTTGATGATTCGTTTTGAACGAATTGTCACGTTTTTTCAGATTTTCGTGTTTTGAACGGCGGCGATAAACTCTTGCGTATTCAATGAGACTCGTCATATTATTATATGTCTTGCTCATTTTTTGGACGTCCATTGTAAACGAATTTAAACAACTGCTGTTTTTCTTCAATGCTAAACTGCTTAGTGCATTTTTTCCTTTATTCTTTATTGTACACACAGTTAATACAACACAATAATTACGAAAAGCTATAAAATTGTTTTTGTTACAGACACAGTTAGGTACCTACTATTACCTACTGTTAGATTTTGCTGATACTAGCCTCCTAGTACTTGTACTAATATATTAAGTGTAAAATCTATGCACTGCTCGGCAAGCGGCAGGTAGCCACAGACTACAGACAATATTCTTTCCGCGAATATGTGGTCGCGCGCGGCTCGTGTCTGTTGGTGGTAATTTTCGAATTACAGCATAAGAGCGCATTATGCGGCATAATGCTCAACGTTGAATGTTTCAACTACAGCAACGCTTCGCACAATCGAGCATTCTCAAAAGTAATGCTCTCGCGTGATACTCGCAATCGATACCGACTCAGTGACAAAATTGACAAGTGTTTTTTTCTTTAAGTTGGCATTGATCGAAATTTTGTATATATTATCGTTAGTAATATTATTTAATGTTGAAAAAAATTGTAAGGCTTTCGTTTCGTCGTAGTTTCTTAGAAATAATCAATGTTAATTAAAACTGAGCTAACTTAGCGCACTCTGCTGATGCATTTGAAAACTAATTCACGTTCCAATTAAGCTTCAGCATAATTCGGCATGGTGCGTCACTGAGTCACATTATGCTCTGTAATTGGAAAACTACCGGTGTCTGCGCGGTCGTGTAACGATAGAAATAAATACGATAGTAGACACTGTATATATGAATATTATTTTGTCTGACACGCTCAATGTCTGTAGTAGATATAAACGGACCTTTCCAATTGGTGGTTTAATTATGTAATATTTATATGTACATATTTGTTTGTTAAAAATTAAAAAAATCAAATATATATTAATAAAACTAACTTTTTTGTTTTCTATTAATTATTTAGAAGTAGGTAGGTAAGTATATTATAGTAATTCAATTTAATGCACTAAGTTAATACCTATACTTACATAAAATGCAATGACTTTTAGCAATGCGGTCGGTGATCGGTCTGTTTATGTATTATGAATTTCAATAAGACGGACCTGGTTTCTGAGAATGACATAATTGGTATCTATCCCTAGATTATACTTAATTGGGTCTATCTACATAAACTTAAAATCAGCTGGTCATCTGCATGTATAAATCGTAATAAGAAAATGCCATTGTCCTATATTTTGAACTGAATCTAATAGTAGAAAAATGGACTATCAAGAAAACAACTGGAATCATTTAGGATTTTTAATCATTCCTTTTTTTTGTTAAATGATATGACACTCTTTCTAGATTCCCGTCGTCACCTAATTTCAAAGTTTTCAGTCGTCTGTTGTTAAATCGGATCATTTTTGCTTTTTTTAAACCTATCTCTATAATTCTTTCAATGGGTATTTTTAAATAATTGGGGTGTTTCACAAACGTCGTTGAGCATATTTTATATAAAAATAAATGCGTAAAACCGTCTGGAAAATGTTTCAAAACATCTTTCCACCTAATGTCAGTCCACACTTGGTAATGTGACTCTCGCAATCTGAAAATAAAAGGGAAATCTTACGTTAATTTTCAGCTTTCATAGAAAGGATGTTACTATAATTTTTTTGGAAGTGAACAAATCAGTACTGACAATTTTGATTTTCATTAAACTCGAATAATTTACTATCTACTAACTGACCCGGCGACTTCGTAGTGCCTAATCGATAAATAAAAGAGCTAAGCTTTTGTATAAAAGAAACTTAAAACAAACAAAAGGAATCCGTCCGACGGGGGGCACATCAAAGGAAAAACAAAATTGTTATTTTTATTTAATTCCGAGCATTTTCATATTTATCTACCTTTTAAACCTTCACTGGACTTCCACAAATAATTCAAGACGAAAATTAGCCAAATCGGTCCAGCCGTTCTCGAGTTTTAGCGAGACAAACCAACAGCAATTCATTTTTATATACATAGATCATTTAACGATCGTCTGGTGTAGTGGTAAGTGGCATGGTCACTACACAAGGGGGTCGCAGGTTCGAATCCCGCGAAGGGAAGATATTTGTATGATAAATATAAATGTCTTCTCCAGGGTTATGGATGTATATTACATATATGTACGTGTATAATAAAAATCTTACATTTATTTCCATTATCTGGTACCTGTAACACAAGTTCTTTACGAACTTAGCATGGGACCAGTTAACGTGGCGTGATTGTTATTAAATATTTATTATTATAGAAGAAGATAGATAGATTATTAAAACAACCAGAGACGAAACACAATTATACAATATAAAAATGCGAGGTACAAATGAATTATTTTCCACATTATGATCTTGTGCCCACATAGCGTTTCTACCACATGTTTCTCATAATGGGAAAAAAGGTCTTTCCGTTTTTCTATTTCTCAAACTGGAACATTATAAATCTGTTATGGTGGCAGAAATAGACAAGACAATTGTACCAATCTCTTTAATTACCAATTAATATAAACAATATGTTCTTTAGATTGGAGAAAAGTTGCTATCTGGCTCCAGATATTTTAGTGCATGAACGATCATGTTCTACCCTATGCCATGATGTTAGGACACAATAGAATCATTATTTAAATATAGTAAAAAAAACTTACACCCTATAAACTTTTTTCTTCAGCTTATTTAATTTCACATCATAATTTACAAAGATCTGTACATGTAAATATGTGTACCAAAACTTTGATAAGGCAATGTAATTTTGATTCATGTCTTCTTGAACTTTCAACCAAACAGATTTATCAAATGTCTGGTATTTCAATTCTTCCAAGGGTAATCCAGTATGCATCATAATCGATTTTACCAATTTTGTGGCTAGTGGAATGGTCCACTTTAAACGCTTTGTTTCTTTACAACCTACAAATTTGTATTATAATCAAATACTAGTTTATTACTTCAAAGACATAAAATTTCAATGTAAGAATAATACCTTTAAATAAATAATGCAGTCTTTTATAAATACCCCTAGGCTCCCTACCAAGTATAGCAGATAAATATATGACTGCATTGTGAGGTTGATGTGTGAAACACACTTCCATTATTTTTTCCTCTTCAGCTGTATAATGTCTTTTTGATGGTTCAATTAAATGGCTTATTATATATTTGAAAACTTGCTGTACAGTTCTTTCAAGACCTCGAGCTAAGTAAGATGCAACAAATCGTCTTACCCTTTCCTCATTACTATTCGGGTTCTTAGATCTTTCTTTATTTTTCCAACGCGCAAAACTAATAAGTTTGTCAGGTAATCCATATTTCTGTAATTGTAACATTATTATGTAACATGCCACACACAAAGCTCACAGATTATTTGGAATCTATAGCTCTACAGAGTGACTTCAGTTCTCTGAAACTGCTATGCTTTGCTTGCTTCTTAGCAGTATGCAGTATGCTTAGCTGTACCTCTGACAAGCGGACTATGTGTTTATTGTCATTGGTAATAATATAAAATTACAAAGGTATTGGTTGACAGAAATGTTACAAATATATAAACATTTGTAACTTTTTGTCTTAAAAATGCAGTGTGATCAATGCGTTGTAGTGTATTGGATCACTAGTCCATCTTTGATTAATAATAGTCCAAAAGTAATTTAAAATTGTGGGTGTTTTGCATTATACCTTTATTAACTTCCGCCAATTTTTTTTAATTTTTTCATCCTCTTCTTTACAAATTGGATCAGAGCGGTATTTTTCTTCATTTTTTTCATTTGTTTCATCAAGACGTCTTGTGAGACATCCTGATAATTGATACCATGGTTGTAACCAATATACAGTTTCATTCCTCAAGTTTTCAAATAGTATCTGCAATCGATTAAAAACAAATTTGAGCATTCTATTAAAACAAAGTTATTGACAACATTATTAAAATCATTAACACCAGACAAACCAAAGAATTTTATTAGCGAATTATATTAGATGCTCTGTGATATAACCAACTACTGTTTTTCCATTAAACAGCATTTATTAAGTTATATCTAATAACAAGATAAATTTATAATGAAATTTAGTGTAAAATCTAAATTGTAATTTTTTTTAAAGAATCAGGTGTATTATATGTTTTTCAGGCACCAATGTTCTTACTAGCCCAGCTATAAAAGTACATCATGATCCTGGATATACTGTTGCACTTATGTATAAATTAGATTGTGTTAGAATAAAATACATTTCTTCTTTTTAATTATTGTAATACCTGTGCTTTAGGATTTAGAATAAACGATTCAGTGGAGCATTGATCATTCTCAGAACCTATTACAGGGCATTGTGATACAGTATTTCAAAAATTACTGGTACCTATAATTTTGTCACTTCTCTGTGGCTATTAAACAAAGTGCATACTTGCATAAATTCTTCGTCTTCTTCTTGTACATCTTTATAGTACATAAAAACTTTATCCATCGAAGCGGGGTCTAATACATCTTCAATTTCATTAGCTAAAGTTTTCAAATCCATTCTTAAAATTTTAACTTAGGAACACATTGCAGAGTTTTGCACTCACAAATTCACTGCCACAGATTAATTTTATCTATTAATTCAACTTCACAGTTATCAGTTAGTTTTTTTAAAGGATTTTATGACCTGGTAACTAAGACCTTTAAGTCAAGTCCTATTTTAATTTATTTATATTCTTATGTTTATGAAAAAAGATAATATGAAGTGAAATGAAATGAAGTTGATTAATATGAAATATGGCACGAAATGAAGTGAAATGATACGGGATGAAATATAATCTCAGTCAAATGGTGGTTATTTACTGAGACTTTTTCAGTGGACTTTTTGGATGATCCCTAGAACTTACGTTCAGCGGCTTTGTTTGATTTTCCCACATTTGTGCACTTTCACAGACACAAAACAGTCCATAAACCACCGTTATTACACATTTCAACCTGAAGAAACACTAAATAGACAAAATAAAACAAATAATACAACTTCACTCCTCGCGTTCCCGCCAAAAAGTCCATCATAGATAATAAACTTATTTCACAGATTAGGTATTATGAGTTAATGTTTAAAGATTTGGTGTAGGGATAAAAATTTGAGATTAATTAATCGAAGAATCGATTTTTCAGATGAAAAAACCCAATGGGGTTGGCCGGTTAAAGCTTTTCTCAGATGTCTCCAGCGTAGCTTGTTCCCTTGTCACAGATAGCCGCCATTTTGTGTGTTTTGCGTTCGTGATATTTCGGCATTTTGTGACTTTGATATGGTTCTTATTACTTTCTAAGTAGTGCTAAACAGTTTTACAACATGTATTCCAACTGGATAGTTAAAGAATTAAAGGAGGAGTTGAGAAAACGTGTAGCATCTTTACGAAGAAAAAAAGTGGATTTTGTCGAAAGGTACAATGTTGATGTTTTATTTTAACTTAGAAAACTTCTCTCAAACTGTTTCCGGTAGCTATTATAATAATAATATTAAATTGTGTACCTTAGGAACTTTATTCCTTGTAGCATGTGCAAAAATAATTGCTCATATTACACACATTACCTACCAACTAATGTATTATTCTACTTTTTTCAGATTAGAGCTACATGACCAAAATTTTAATTTTGAAACAAAATGAAAAAAATGCTCTAGCAAAATATGCTAATATATATGATTTGCTAGTGGAGCCATGTGGCATTTTCAATAGCCAAGAGCGCCCATATCTTGCTGCATCTCCTGATGGTGTGTTGGGCGAAGAAGCTATAATTGAAGTGAAATGTCCATACGCTAGCAGAAAACATGAAATAAATATATCAACGGTGCCTTACTTAGAACAATGTAACGGGATATTGTCTCTAAAAAAACCTGCCCATATTATTATCAAATCTAAGGACAGTTATACTGCTCAGGCAAAACATACTGCAACTTGGTCATTTACACCTACAAGGACATCAAAGTGATTTATGTTGAAAAAGACAATAATTTTATAAATAATATGTTAAATAAATTAAATATCTTTTATGAAAATATTTTCAAAGAAGCATTGTATGAAAAATATCTGTATTATAACTATACACTTGTCGAAATAAAAAAATCAGGAATATTTTTAATTATTTTTATTGACAATTCCTTCTCTAAAATTACATAAGTAACTTCTCTACTTTTTGTTTCTTCAGAAACTGGTTTCATATTCCATGAAAATATAGATGATACAGCACCTTTCTTCAGATATTTATGTTAATATTTGACACCTGCAACACAAAGAATAACATTTAAATATACTATCACAAGGAAACCTGACCATAGTTTCAAAATATTTGTTATTGCAATGGATGCAGCGATTTAGACAGAACTTTCAATAGTAACAGCTGATAATGAACAACAGCTCATGAGGAATGTGTTTCCTCCAGTCTGATTTTGTGTTTGTTAAAAGGTTCCTTACAGCATAAATCTACTTGCAAAATATGTTAGCAACTAATAGTGTGCCTAACTAATTATTATTGGATTTTTTTAATAAGAGAACAAAGATGTGTGCTACACCTAGTCATGCATTATATATATTTGACAGAAAGAAGCATACCTGTGTATTTACTAATGTTTTCATAGTCAGATTCCACAAAGTGTTTACGACATAACCTCGAACTTTTTGTGTGAGCACTTTTTTCGCGTCAAATGGCCTTTAACCACAGTCTTCCAATTTTCTTGTCCTTCGGGAATTGATGTAATCCAATTTCTGAGCATATTGGTACAAAACAACGCGTCATTGTGCTTAAAATAATTTTTAATCAAAAATTCCAATACAAATATTGAATGTTATGGGAACAATGCACACCAGCGCCACTTTGACAGTTGCCAACCCCATTTTTAGTAATGAATCGATATTTCATTCTTAATGTATTGGTAAAAACCATTAAATTACCTACAGTTAGCCTTATTATTATTATTATTAACTGATTAATTATTATCATTAGAAATATCGTAAATTCGGCGGGATCTGAAACAGATAATTTACTCTCAAAAATCTTGTTTATGTGGCTTAATTTATCACAACAATTTCATATTGTTAAATGAATGTCAAGTCATTATATTTAACAAATCAACTAAGATCCATAAATGCTTATAAATTGTTGTTGTTGAAAGAAAAAGGAATGTTTTCCCGTATCCGTAGGTACGTAAATCTAATGCCAGCCACTGACATACGCGCAAATATTCATACATTGTACGAATATTTGCGCGCATGTGAAGGGCCGTCAAACATTCATTCGCAAACCTAGCGGCTAGGCTGTGCAAATGGGTTTGCATACTCAATTTGCGAACCATTTTGCGCTTCCTCCTACACTTGTTTACGAATGTCTCACGAATTTCTCCTCCTTTTTAATTCGTCAATAGAACATTGAAAAGAAAAAGAGTTTTGAATTCTTTCCCAGATATCATTAACAGCCATGCTGTTTTTATGGGATTTCTTTTGATGAAGATACGCTACACAGTAGACGTCACGAACTATGAAAATGACGATACGTCCGTTACCTTCGCAATCGTCGGCGCAACTGGGCAAGCGAATGTGTGGGAGACTACGCGAAGGTTCGAGGTTCGCGCGCTTTGATGTCTGTTAAAAAACCGACACAGCTTGGAAAACCACGAATGCAGCGAAAACTTTGCATAATCATTCGCAAATGTCATCCTACACTTGCGGGTGTTCGTATTCGTGCGCACGTGAGTGACCGGTGTAAGAATTAAAACATTGAAAATCGATCAAAATATCGAATTAAAACTATTTCGGCATCCCTACCGCAAATGATTACCATTTTATCATCGATTTTTTTACATTAGAAACCGCGTAGGCAATTGTCCTCGAGGTAAATACTTTATTTCTAATTTTTATGTAAAAATCTCTACTTAAACAGATAATTTACTCTCAAAAATCTTGTTTATGTGGCTTAATTTATCACAACAATTTCATATTGTTAAATGAATGTCAAGTCATTATATTTAACAAATCAACTAAGATCCATAAATGCTTATAAATTGTTGTTGTTGAAAGAAAAAGGAATGTTTTCCCGTATCCGTAGGTACGTAAATCTAATGCCAGCCACTGACATACGCGCAAATATTCATACATTGTACGAATATTTGCGCGCATGTGAAGGGCCGTCAAACATTCATTCGCAAACCTAGCGGCTAGGCTGTGCAAATGGGTTTGCATACTCAATTTGCGAACCATTTTGCGCTTCCTCCTACACTTGTTTACGAATGTCTCACGAATTTCTCCTCCTTTTTAATTCGTCAATAGAACATTGAAAAGAAAAAGAGTTTTGAATTCTTTCCCAGATATCATTAACAGCCATGCTGTTTTTATGGGATTTCTTTTGATGAAGATACGCTACACAGTAGACGTCACGAACTATGAAAATGACGATACGTCCGTTACCTTCGCAATCGTCGGCGCAACTGGGCAAGCGAATGTGTGGGAGACTACGCGAAGGTTCGAGGTTCGCGCGCTTTGATGTCTGTTAAAAAACCGACACAGCTTGGAAAACCACGAATGCAGCGAAAACTTTGCATAATCATTCGCAAATGTCATCCTACACTTGCGGGTGTTCGTATTCGTGCGCACGTGAGTGACCGGTGTAAGAATTAAAACATTGAAAATCGATCAAAATATCGAATTAAAACTATTTCGGCATCCCTACCGCAAATGATTACCATTTTATCATCGATTTTTTTACATTAGAAACCGCGTAGGCAATTGTCCTCGAGGTAAATACTTTATTTCTAATTTTTATGTGAAAATCTCTACTTAAACCACGTAATATGTTACTGGATAAATTTCTCAAATAATGGACAATTTTAAGCCGTGATTTGTTAATAACGTGTAAATTGTAAGGTGTTATCGCTTTATTTATAAATTTATGGTTTGTTTGTTTGGTTATTTTTGTCGAAATTGATTAGGTACGGTTAATAAAAATATATGTGAAAAAGACATAGATATGTCAGGAATTTTTTTTATATCCCAAAACAACTAATAAGTAAATCTTTTATATTCACATTCAAACTTGAGAGTAAGATTTTCACCTAATTTCATTTTTTCTTCATTAACTGAATTTGTCTGATATTCGACAGGCTAGGCTAGGTATTAATTAAATGTATGATGAAGATGAAGACTTTGATAACTGCAAATGAACAAAACTCAATTAAAAAAAGTATTCAAAAACCAAACATTCTTAGGAAGAAATCTACAATTAAACCACAATTACTCAAAACGAATTTAATCGGAGCAAAAGAGCCTGTGAACTCCTTGCCCTGGAAAGACGGCTTGAAGGATGTGTCCAAAAGAAAATTAGAATCACAACCGAAGCAATTACTGTGTAAAGTATCCTACACTCCCAAACATGAAAGTGCAAAAAAATATATAAATCAAGATGTCTCAAGGAGTGAGCAATCTCAGGCACAGCAATTAGAAATTGATGCATCCAGTATAGTGTGTCTATCTGACACAAACATAGAATTTAACAGTAAGTAACAATCTTGCATGCTTCATATGACACATGATGCATATGACCACATTATCATCAGCAGGAAGATGCTTACTGTAATACAGGCCTTCCATTAAGAAATTAGATTTATTAAGTGGTTAGAGGTTCCTATCAAAACCTTAATGTGTAGTGGAATAGTAGCAAATTGCCTTTCAGAATAAACTTACGATAAGCTATGTATTGCTAATAAGCAATGTATTTGCTAATAAGCTATGTTTGTTTCAGTCGGGTGGATGACCTTACTTAGTGTTAAGTGGTCACAGGTGCCTATAGACAACACTAAATATTGCTATCCACCTTGAGACCTGAGTTTTAAATCTCAATATTTACAGTACTATGGTTGCCTTATCATTCGAGTAGTATTAGTAATTGCCTGCGGGATTCGAATATAGGCACAGACCCATCACTAAATATGAAAACACCGGGTGTATCATCTTTTAGGCCATAATGATGACATGAAATATGTCTAATGAAATATGCCTAACACGCAATAATACAGAAAACTATTTTTCTTGTGAATTTTAATTACTGCATTTTACATATTATCTTATTGGTTATTAAAAACAAGCTCTTAAATAAACAATGAAACAATTTTTAATATCAACAGTAATTTAATTTAAGCAAAAATTGGTTTTTATATAGTTGTAAAGTTGAGAGGTATTAATTTATTTGTACCTATACCATAAATAAATATCAATATTTTTTTACAGACATTGGACATAATGGAATAAATATAGATTCATTTTTGAATGGAGCTGACAAACACGTAAGTTTTATAATTTTATTTCCCACACGTTACCAGCTATGACTATAGCCATAAAGACTATGCTTGTTTGTACATGCTTTAATCATTCCTATAATTGACAATGGTTACGAGTGCTATTTCGACCTGAATGCAGACCTTTTTATACAAACTCGAATCCTTTTTTCATAATTGCATTTGGATTGCTTTTTAACCTTCGCAAGTATGGCCAATTGTCTAAATACTGCTCCCAAATAAATTTTTTTACTCTCAAAAAGTAATGGACTTACTACAGGACTACACCACCCTTTTTTTTTTTCCGGGCCGAGGGCCGAACCTCCTACGAGGTCCCCGCGCCTAGGGGGCGCGCGGGGTATGTGAGACTCTACGATCTGCAGGTGTTGAGAGCAGACCGCGGGCCCAAGGAATTTAGGGCTCACCCACTAAACGACTCCTCTGCACTCTTACACCCGGCGTCCGATCTCCGTCCGGGGTCAAAACCCGGTCAGAGTAGGGGGGTTCCCGCGGTCAACACTACAACCAGACACGCGGCGCCACCCCGAGGACGCCCGACCGACGGGTCGTCGAGGCGATAGTCGACGACCAACGACGTCAGTCTCCGCGGTACGGCGGCCCTTCAGGCCGCCCGGGCGATGCCGCTGGTGTTCCGGGATACCCCGCTGGGCCAGAACCAGCCTGCCGGGTCGGAACGCGATACACCGCCGACCGGGTTGCTCTTCCACAGTATGTTCGGCGACGACAGCGACGACGAAAATGCGGACCGCATCGCAGTCCGCAGCCGCCGACGCGTCGTCCCGTCCTCCTGGTGCCAGCGCGCTAGAGTGACGGTAGCGTGCGGCGCAGTCTCAGCCCCCTTAGGTCGCCCCGTGACCATCACCGGGAGGAGACTGCCTCCTCATAGGGGCCGGAGCTGGACAAACGCCCTCCTCCGACCCCCGGCTCGACGGCGGCGGCACGGCGCCGAGAGGGAGGAAGAGTTCTCCCTCTCCCGTTCCGCCGCCTCCTTCTGCGAGATGGTGGACTCGCAGAAGTCGAGCATCGCCTGCCAGGACTCATCGTTGCCGAGCATCGCAGCCACGACGGTCGGAAGCGACAAGTCCGGTCCTATTTTTGCAACGAGGACGCGGCGCTGCTCCGCGAAAGCGGGGTAGCACGCGAGCGTGTGCTCCGCCGTGTCCTCGTTGCAGCCACTGCAATGGTGGCACTTCGGCGTCGGCTCCCTCCGGGCGACGAGGTGCAGGTAGCGACCGAAACAGCCGTGTCCCGTGAGCACCTGCGTCGCTCGGAAGGTGAGACGTCCGCGGTCGCGATTCACCCAGTCCGAGAGGACCGGGCGGATCGCCTCGACGGTCCGTCGCTCGTAGGCGGGGTCCGCCAGGCGGCGAGACCACGCCTCGAGCACGGCACGCCGAGATTGAAGCTTCCGCGCTCGAACTTCCGCCGCGCCGGGACGCGGCTCCCCCCTGGAGCGGAGATCACATCGCCACGCGTAATCCGCAGCAAGCGCCTCCGCTTCCAGGTCCCAGGGAGGCGTCCCGGCGAGCACGCACGCCGCCTCGAACGAGACGGTGCGGTACCCACGAACCGCCCTGACCGCAATCGCGCGCTGCGGACGTCGCAATGCTGCGACGTTGTCACGGGTCAGGGCGTGGCACCATACGGGCGCCCCGTACAGTGCCATTGACCGCACCACCCCCGTGTAGAGGCGGCGCACCACCATGTCGGGACCCCCGACGTTCGGCAACAGCCGACTCAGCGAGCCGGCGGCTGCCATCAGTCGGGGACCCAATCTTTCGAAGTGAGCACGGAAGCTCCAACGACCGTCCAGTACGAGGCCGAGGTACCGCAACCCGGTCGCCTCGATCTCGACGCGAACGCCTCCGATCACGAGGTGGGCCCCCTGAGGCGGCGCTCTCCGGGCCCCGTGGAACAACAGGGCCTGGGATTTATCGAACGCCACCTCCAGACCCAGCCTTCGGATCCTGCCGACGACGAAGGCCACCCCCGCGCAGGAAAGACGGGCAGACTCGCGCAAGTCCCTACCCCGGGCCACGACCAAGGTGTCGTCCGCGTAACAAACTACACTTAGACCCGGGAGAGGAGCGCTAAGGGCACCCCGCAGGACCCAGTCGTAGCCGATGTTCCACAAGAGAGGGCCAAGGACCGACCCCTGTGGGACACCGCGCTCGACGGGGAAGCGGAGCACCGCCCCACCGTGCTCGGTGCACATGACCGACCTGTCCTCGAGGTAGGACCCGACCAGCCGACGGAGATACGCAGGGACGCCGTGATACTCCAGCGCCCCTGCGATCACCGACCAGGGCAGGGTGTTGAACGCATTGGCGATGTCCAGGGACACCGCCAGTGCAACCCCGCCCCGTCCGACAGCCTCATCAGAGAGGGCGCGCACGCGCATCACCGCGTCGATGGTCGAGCGGCCCTCTCTGAATCCGAACTGCTCCGTTGACAGATCGGGACCCACCCCCGCCAAGTGCTGGACGATGCGGGCGGCCACCACTCGCTCGAGCAGTTTTCCCGCCTCGTCCAGCAACACGATTGGACGGTACCCCGCAGGTGAGTCTGCAGGGCGTCCCTCCTTCCTCAGCAAAACAAGTCTGCCCGTCTTCCACTGTTTCGGAAACCGTCCCGACTCGAGGCAGGCTTCAAAGAGCCGCACGAGCCGGTCCCCAAGGGCACCGAAGGCCAAATCCCAGACCCGACCATGAACACAGTCAGGGCCGGGGGCCGCGTCCTTCCTCCGCATCCTCGACACGGCCGCACGAATCTCCTCCTCCGAGATGCTCGGAGGGACCACCTCAGCAGGGGCATCACCGCTCACATCACCCCGTGGCGGCGCGCCCATGGAGGGGGGCTCGAAGTCCCTCTCCATCCGCGGGAACAGCCCGGAGACAATCTCCCGCAGCTGCTGAGGCTGGAGACGCTCTGTCACCGGGAGCGCCCACGGCCGCAATTTCTTGCGGACCGTTTGGTACGGGCGCCCCCAGGGATCCTGGTCGAGCGTCTCTAGGAGCGTCTTCATGCTCTGAGACTTGGCCTCGCCGATGACCCGCCGCAGTGCCTCCTGCTTCTGACGGCAGTCGGCATGCAGGCGGGCCGCTACCTCCGCGAAGTCCGCATCGCGAAGGCGGCGACGGCGGTGGCGGGCGCTTCGGCGGCGCGCCCGCACGCACTCCTCTCGGAGGAGCGCGATCTCGGGCGTCCACCAATACGCACCACCACGTGGAGCGCGACCGCTGATCCGGGGCATCGAAGCATCGCAGACGCGACGCATTGTACCCCGGAACCAGTCGGCCTCCGACTCCACGTCCACTAGACGCATCGGCATCGCGCGGGCATCGGCGCCCACGCGGCCACTGTGGCCGCCTCCACCGCGAGCACCTTGTTCAGGCGCTTCAGTGCCCATCGTGGGAATGATCGGGGAGCGCTACGCGGGAGCTCCTCCTCAGCCTCAGCCTCCTCAGCCTCCTCAGCCTCAGTCTTCAGCCGGCGCGTTCAACGAGCTGGAAGCAGAGAGCTCGAATCGGACAAACCGATGGTCCGAGAGCGTCTCCGCCCCCTCGAGGACACGCCAGCCAAGGACACGGCGCGCGGCGGATGAGGACGCAAACGAGACGTCCACGTGTGATTCCCCATTCCACCGCACGCAGGTCGCGACCGAACCTCTGTTCAAAAGACAGAGGCCGGTCGCGAAGGCCCACTCCGACAGGAACTCGCCGCGTGAGTCCGTGCGAGGGGAACCCCACGCCGTACATTTGGCGTTGAGGTCCCCCGCCAGTATCAACGGGCGAGACTCGAAGCGATGGATCAACGCCTCGAGCCCACCCAGAAACTGCTCGAACTCGGCGAGACTCCTGTTCGGAGAGAAGTACACCCCGATCACGACGGTTTCGTCGACCCTAACTACGACGTACCCGGGTCCCTTGGCCACCATTCCAAGAGGGGGTAACGCCGCCGACTGTCGCATCACGATCGCCACAGAGCCATCGGTATCTCCGGCCCAGGAATCCTCCCGGTCGGGAGGTACAAAGTATGGCTCCGCGACGATCGCGATGTCGATGAACCACTCCGCCATGGTGTGGACGAGGAGATCCTGCGCCCTGGCGGAGTGGTTCACATTCGCTTGGAGGAAGCGATGGACGTGACCCATTATTGAGGTGTCACATCCATCGCTCCCTCGTCTTCCGTCCCGCCTTGCGGCTCGACGGCCGCGGCGGGAACTGACGGGCCGGCTGCTTCACGTGCAGCCGGCTCTCTCTCTGCCTTTTTCTTCTCTTTTTTCCCGCCACGCCGCCTCTTTGTGGAAGAGGGGGCGGAACAGCAGGCCGGGCCTCCAGCTCGATGATCGGCCCGCCGCTTCGCCGCGTCGCACAACACGCAGTGTGGCGTGGCGGCGCTGCAAGAGGCTGCCTTGTGCCCAGCCTGACCGCAACGGAAGCAGAGTCCGCTGCGATCCACAGCCGATGGGCACTTGGCGAGGCCGTGACCGGTGCCAAAACACCGGAGGCATCGCCATGGACGTGCCTCCTGCAACTGCACGTGGGCTATCACCCAGCCCACGCGCAGCCTCCCCGGCGAGTCGGCGGGCCGACCTTGTGGAGGCGTGGCCAAAAGAGTGGCCACCTGCACAGGGCAACGCGCCCACACAGTGAAAGATCCAGAGTAACAACTCCGAGGCTCCCCCACCTTCACTTGTGCGAGGGCGCAGTTGCCCTGCGACGCAATAGCGGCGGCCACTTCCTCCTTAGTGGCACATTCATCCAGGCCCGTCACTTTGACTTCCGCCATCTTGACAGGCCTATCTATGCGCACCACTTCCGGGTCCGGCAGAATTTCGCGAAGCCGGGCTGCCAGTCTGTCTGCGGCCGCGCCGGAGTCAGCACTAGGACATACCAACAGCCGAGCCCCGCTGGCCGTCTGCCGGACTCGGAGTCCCCCTTCCACACCTATGGCGTCAACGTCGACGCTACCGCGCGCCCGAGCCATCACCTCCCCATAGGTGAGGCCCTTTTCCTTGCCAGCCGGCAGCAGTTCTAATACGACCGCTGCCGACCGTGGGGCGCGCGGTTTCTTCACCTTGCGCCCTTTTCTCCCTCCCCCAGTCGTCGCTCGACCCATTGCTTGAGGGGAGGCGACCGCAGGGGTGGTTCGGGTGCTTGGCGCTGCAGCCTTCCTTCGCCCCCGCCTCACCACCGTGTTCCAGGCTTCATCCATGTTGGACGGAGCAGGAGGTAATGGGCGGGGCTGGGGGATCGGCGCCGTCTCAGCGGCATTCACGCCCCTCTCTCGCTTTTTGCGGCTTCTGCCAGGCCCCACCTTGGCAGGCTGGGGCGGGGCAGAAGCAGCGACCTGGGGCGGGGCAGAAGCAGCGGCTTGGGGCCTCGTGGGCTGGGCGGGCGTTCGTCGTCCAGCGGGCTTGGCCGGTGCACGAGAGCTGCGCACCGTTCGTGTGGCGGGTGCCATACGCACCTTGGCTGCAGCCCCCGTGGGCGCTGGTACAACTGCGGTCGCTGTCGCATTTGTGGGCACAGGCCGCTCGTGCGCCAGTGGAGGCCTTGCGCGTTCCACCGTAGACGTGCGGGCCTCCATTATCGCGAGACACCTCTTTAGTTCCTCTATCTCGCGGTCTTTATCCGTTGCTTCCTGCTGTGAGGGCACGGGTGGCGGAGAGGCCGAGCTGCCTTGGCATCCCACGACATCGTCAAGGACCACACGCATCCTGGCCATCTCCTCCCGCACCCGAGCACTCTCCGCACGAAGCTCCGCGTTTTCTACTTGGACGGAAGTGTATAGTGCCTGCAGTTGCTCCATTTGCAACCGCAGGCTAATCACTTCGTCCGTGCTTGTCCGTTTTAGGAGATCGTCCAGTCGTGTCTCCACGGCGGTGGCCACGCGGTTCAGGGCTTGCACATATGTGCCCTTCAACGAGCCCGATTTGGTCGCCACCGCGGAGACAATCTCCTTCGAGACTACGAATGTCCCCCGTGGATCCGTAGCCTCCATTTCTTTGACGAGGGAGCGGGATAGTCGCTCAACCTCACCTTCCCTCACATGAGCTGCATCTCTACGGCGGGAGGCACTGGTCCGCACCGGGGTGGTGACAACCGGTTCGCCGTAGGTCACCGTCAAATTTCGTGCAGGTCCGCATCCTATGGGGGGTAACGCCGTAGCATTCACCAGCCCTTCCTCGACTGCCAGGAACTTGGCAGGTGCGGGTTCCACCTCCGAGGACTCGGAGGGAGCGGGAGCCGCCGGTCGTTTGACCGACTTCCGCTTCCTTCGAGCTCTCGGGTCAGCCTGGTTCCGACTGACGAAAAGTCCGGCGCTGTCGTGGACGAAAAGTGGCGACTCCCGACCGCTCGACACGCAGCCCCTTGCGGAGCTTTGGGTCGAGCGCAGTGAGAGCGCACTGTCACAGCGCTCGGGGTGCACGAGTGGGATCCTCTCCCTTTCGCGGCTCGTGCTGCCGCCGCCTTCCTCTTGGCAATTGTTGCCCCCCCCAGAATACGAGGGGCAGCGTGCCTCCGATTGCTCAGAGGCACGGAGGGATTCTCCTCCCGCTGAGCGAGAGGTACCCTCCTGGGGTAATATCTGTTTGCAATTGTCCATTTTCATTTTTTTTTTTTTTTCCTTTGTTATTTAACCAGGGGTTTGGTCCCCTGGGATCGAGTGATGCCCTTGGGACTGAACTCCCTCCAGCCATTCATCCCTTCGCCAGGCATCGGAGCTTGGGATTGGGGTACTTTTTTATAGAGGTTTACGTCTTCGCGACCCCGTGCCTTGCGGCAGCGGTCACCGCCCCCCACTCAGTGGGGATTACGGGTTGGCCGGTCGCCCACCGAATGCCTAGGGCAACTCGGTAGACCACCGCCCGACGCTCGAAACGAGCAACCACGGAGCCACGCCGGCGAGCCGGTACCCCCCATATCTGAGGGGCGCTCCCCTGTAGCCGAAGCCGGGGACATGGCAACCAGCGGCCAGCAGTCACAGACATGCAACGCCGGCTCACTTCCACGACAACGGGGCACAGGGTGTCACCGCTCACGGCATGCCGGCAAACCGGTGCCATCGGAAGCTGCACTCTCCAGAAGGAGCACTCTTCACTTAGTGAAGAGTGTGGAGGGCGCCGACCTTCCGCTCCTCCTAGTGCTGATTTGGTCCGCGTCATCCGATCTCTTTCGTTGCAAAGCCTAGCTAAAATATCCTAATCCTAAACCTAAACCTTAACCTAATCCTAAACCTAGGACCTTAACCTATATCTAAACCTAATCCTAAACCTAGGACCTAAACCTAAGAATCCTTGCAACGAAAAAGATCGGACGATACCTCTGGGAATGTCGCCCAGAGGATCCCGTGATCCGCCACCTACGGACGCGCCCGGTGGAAGTCCAGCATCTCCCTCGCAGGCGAGACCCGCAGCACGCAATCATTGCGTGCTGCAGGTCCCGTCCAGATCCCGGGAGGACTACACCACCCTTGGTTAACTGGTACAGAATGGCTTAGTCATTAAGTCCGCCAGCTTACTTTTGTGCGTACAGTTAAATAATTATTTAAATACCTAAATAAATGTTTGTAAGCTGCTTATTTTTCTAAGAAACTGAATATAGGTATTTTAATGGATTTTAATTCTGAACATTACTTAAACTTAAATATGTAACATTTGTATGTCATTATGTAAATCATATTTATGACTATTCCTTTTCTTTCCTATTACCCTCTGCTGGGGTGTGGGGCTCGAATCAAATCCTGCCATTTACATCAGTCTTGGGCAGTCTGTTTTAACTATATATATACATATTGAATTATATTACTAAAAAATATGAACCACTTGCTCAAAATTATACATACTATAGATGTATGGATTGGTCAAAGCAATGTGTTTTAGGTATTTTCCAAGCCCATCAGCAAGTTTTTCCTATAATTAACTAATCAATTAACTTCAAGGAATTCTAACTATAGAATGTTGTCTTGATCTCTTTGATTACTTTAATTTCGTTTATATTTATATGTAACTCCGCAATTATTGTAATAAATCACTAATTCATTTTCATTTCAAATTAATGTTTTCAGAACACAACATTCACCCTAAGCAACGAACAGGTGAAGGAAGATTGGTGCCTTGATTTGATAAGTAGTAATAAAGGAATAGTTTTAAACACATGTAAGCCATATAATTACTATCTTGTCATTTAGTAATAGGAACAATAATTCAGTAAAAATAATTGCATGAAACTGTTTTTAGTAGATAATGGATCTCAGTTAAACTGCACGAGTACGAATGCAGACCTCATGGGAACAGTTGTGTCAACTGCTTTTGTCATGGATCAACAACAAATACAAACAGCGGAGAGCACAACTTCTAGTATTGTTTCAATAGCACAGTCCCCTGAATCGTTTACTAGTCAGGCTATTAAATTTAAGGTAAATAGTTAATTAGTTAATTAATAATTATGGTAAATATAATTTCGAAATTGAGACCCTTTCCTAATATTTTTTGTAGTGTGATATACAAAACTGTAATAAGGGATTCTGGAGTGCAGCTAAATTAATGAAACACAAAAATACCCATAACAAGCAAACAAGATGGTCGGCTCATATCAGCGTTGAGTGTCCAGTTAAGAAGGTCAGGGAAGATGGAATAGAGAGATGCGGGCAAATGTTTGCGTCCCGAGAAAGCTTATTAAAACATTTAAACGAAGATCACCAGCCTGAAGATGCTCCATACAGGTTTGAAACAATTGAATGAGCAAATTTACTCTTACAGAAATTTTGATTTTGTGAAGAAGATGTATGCTGACTACGAAGATGTATGACGACACTAAAAATCATAGTTCACAAGTTATTTTGGTGCAGTGTTACCACATTACTTGAATCTAAAAAGACAACGTAAATTTCAGTAGACTTAAATGTAAATTTTGTGGGAACGTGTTTTTTTTTTCATAAAATATTACTATGGCGTTCTTTTTTTTACTCTGTATAAAGAATCAAAAATTAAGAACCAGGAGTACCTTAAATTATATATAAAAATTATATATATATAAATTTTTGTAAGTAGTGACGGTAGGACATATTATGAGCCCCGTCCGGGTGTATATAATCTCTTCTTATTTTCGCTACGAAGTTTTAAATTTGAAGAGAGATGTAAATGTTATACAACAGAACGTCAACAACTTCGACTTCATGTTTCAAGATTGGTGTTGACGTACACGTTATGATGGGCTCCGGTGATCATTTGAGTTCTTTAATGGGCCGTGAATTAATTTAACCATGAAGTGCAGTATAAATTAAAATTGAAACTTACGAAAACTTTGTGTGGCGGGTAGCCATCATACAACGCAAGATATTTGACAGATGCCTGAATCTTGCTTACGACATTTTCAAGATAAGCTTGTTATATACAAGTTCCGAACAATCCATTCGGCCGTTCTCGTCGAACTCGTCACTTGTGACGAAGGGCTCGACGAGTAAATTAACCCTCAGACACAGCGTACTGAGTTTTTCGCCGGATCTTCTCAGTGGGTCGCGTTTCCGATCCCGTGGTAGATTCTGCGAAGCACGGCTCTTGCTAGGGTTCGTGTTAGCAACGTCATCAGGTTTGAGCCCCGTGAACTCACCTACTAGTTAAGGCTACGCTGATATAGCCTCTCAAGGCTCTCAGCTTAGGTAGAAAAAAAAAATCCATTCGGACCGTCGGTCTACCGAACAAAATCACCCGGTCGGTGGAAGATCTTCCCTTTCGTTCGTTATATCCCCACACTTTGCTAGGTATGTGCACCTAATTTCGCTAGAGAACTACACTGTTGCATTTGACACTTGGCAGTTGTGAGGTGTGCGGTCGTCGTTTCTTCTGGTCGGTGGGTCTGCGCGCGCACGCCGGCTCGCGGTGCGGGCGCGGCGCGCTGGTGTGCGCGTGGGCGGGCTGCGGGCGCGAGTTCCGCCAGCCGTGTCGCCTGCGGGAACATCTGCGGGCGCACACTGGCGACCGTCCCTACCATTGCACTCACCCGGTATGCGTTATCAGCTTATAGTCATTTATAACATTGTCTTTTTCGTTCGAATTAAACAGCTCTAATCATATAGATATTATTTGCGATAAAGTTTTTTAGATGAATGACGGTATTGGGGGGCGTCCATTAATTACGTGAGGCGTTTTTGAGAAATTTTTGACCCCTCTCCCCCCTGGGTGAGATATCAAAAAAAATTGCTATATTACATTTTTTGAATACCAGCAAAAACTAGTAATTGTGAATATTACTGTAATTTAAAATCACAATCATAAAATTAAATAATGAATAACAAACAAAAATTAAGAAAAGATTTATTCTAATTCAATCCATGGAAACTCGTGCACGGCCTCAAGAGTGACTACTGGAACCAATGTATCCAAATGTTTTTCACCACACCGTTTTACACCGTTTTCTGCGAGAAATATAATTACGTGATATTTGCCAAGACCCCCCTTTCCCTCTAAGTGAAATTTGGAAAGATTTAGCTTGATCTCTACCCCCCACCCCCCGCCCCCCCTAAGTTGAACGTAATCATTTATGTTTTAGAACTGCGGATGGTCGTTTCGATCGGCGAGTAAGCTAGAGCGGCACGTCCGCGGCCACACCGGCGAGCGGAAGCACGCGTGTGTGCGATGCGGACGAGCCTTCCTGCGCCGAGACCACCTGCGCGACCACGCCGTCCGCTGCCACCCGCACGCGCTCTGCTGCGTGCACGCACGTACGTTGCGCTAAGCTTACACGGGCCACCCCGCACACACTTGTGCGACTTTCGTGTTCTTTAATAAGCTTACTATGTATTCTAGCCCGCTGAGTTTCTCGCCAGATTTTCTCAGTAGGTCGCGTTTCCGATCCGGTGGTAGATTCATTCGCGAAGCATTTGCTCTTGAGTTGTTAGGTCTCCTTCGGAGGCGCTCGGGCAGCTGTTAGCAAATCCCACCCCTTCTGGCTGAGCCTTTGCTCGCTCACCTTTGAAATGAGATGAGATGATATGGGATGAAATATAATCTCAGTAAAATGGTGGTCATTTACTGAGATTTTTACAGCGGACCTTTTGGAGGATCCCGAGAAGTTACGTCCAGCGGCTTAGCTTCATTTTCCTACATTTGTGTACTTTCACAGATATTAAACAGTTAATAAACCACCGTTATTACATATTTAAACCCGAAGAAACATTAAATAGACAAAATAAAATAAATCACAGAACATAACTCCTCGCATTCCCACCAAAAAGTCCTCGTTAGTAACACCTGCTTGCTTAGCACGTATTTCGTTGGAACAAATGATACCAGCCCGCGAGATCCGAACACGGACATCTATACAGCGGACGTCTTTTTAGGCTACGACAGACAACAATTCGCTTTATCACACTTCATTTGTATCTTTTTTTGAAAGAAGGAAAGTTTTTAGTTAATTTGATAGTATAATGTAAACGTACAAATAAGTAATGAATTGATCTGCAGATTGCAAAGAAACCTTTTCCGACGCGAGCTCCTTGTGTCTCCATTTAAAAGAAGTCCACGGACAGGACGCAGTTATAGCACGAGCCGAAACGACGAAACAGACTGCGGTGGCCACGAAGCCTCGTCAAAGCGCATTTGTGGTGAGTTTATTATTAATTATGGATTTTACATAAACAATAAAACCGTACAACATATAAACATGTTCGAATAATTAGGTGAGCCTTATACCAGAAACGGAAAATAACGAACCATCTGCGGCCGTGGAGACGCTCACTTCGGAAACTGTTGCCGCCGAAGTAGAAACGGAACTTGAAGCAGAAGCGGAAGCGGAAGCAGAAGCAGAAGTTGAAGTGGAAACGGCGCCGGAGGAGGAATCTGAGGAATGGCATGCCGCTAGAACGCACTGCACCTGGCCGCTTCCCAGACACGCTGCTTATGTCTTAGAAGAAGACGCTAGGGTTAGTACACCGTGTTGAATTTACTATGAAAAGTGATGTGTAATTAATTGAAAATGTAATCTCTAAAACTGTAGTCGCTAGCTATTTATGATGGTAAGGTCCTTCATGAATACAGATGATATTACTTGTGTTTTAAAAAAAGGCCCGAAGCACGTATGTTTTTAACAGCATTATAATAAAAACTAGTGGTCCCCGGTAGTCGACATTCGACTATAATTAATTGACATTATAAGTTTTAACACTATTATGATTCTGTTGTCAAAGATTATTATTATAATTCTTTAATCACAGATTTCGCCAAGATTACAAATATTAATAAAGACAAAACGATATTTAATCTATTCTCAATTTGACCACAGACTATAATAATAAGAAAAGTTGAGAATAAACCAATAGTATGCATGCGTGTGTGTGTCAAATACACGGTAGTGTAATGTTTTTTTTATTGATTTAATTTATTATTAATGCATAATTTAAAAAAAGTATTAGTATTCTGCACTCCTTCTCTATATTCTCTATAAATGTGGGAATTTTTTTACTTCTGCGTCCGCGCAATTTTCGTAAAAAGGGATACAAAGTTTTTGCTTCACGTATTAATATATAGATATGGTAATCCACATGTAAATATTACTTTTTGAGATAAAAATAAAAATAAAGTGGTCTATGAAGTGCAAATGAACTTTAATAAAAAAGTTCATAACTAATCGAAAAATACTGAAATAAATAAATTTACTAACATCACTTTTTGTTTACAGACTGAGCAGTCGGAGAACTCTGAAAGCAATATCTACACGGTCCGTAGTGATCTATTCCTGCACGGAAATGTACTGATTAACGAGGACAGCGAGTAAGTATATTTACGTTCTACATTACTTATTACTTTGTTTAGGCAGCCTTGCCATAAATATTGTTGCAAGGAAAACCCTTTTTTTATAACTCGGAAATCTGGTTGTTATAGTTATTTCCTCTAATGTTTAGCAAATCATTACGCATTTAATTCCTGTTGATTAACTCTCAAATTAATCAACTACATCTCACTTCCCTCCGTAACATTTTTCATAATAGTACAGAATATAAGACTTTGCTTAAAGGCATCACTATAAAGGTAAAAAATAAAAATAAAAAAATTACAAAGATTGGCGCTAAAATAACTGAATGGTATTATGATATTGACAGGTTCCAAATTCAAATATGATGTTATTGGTGGTTTTAATAGTAACAGTACATATATAATGATAAAGGTTTTTCTTTAGAAGTATGTACATATTATTTATGTCCTACATTGTATACAGGGTGGTATACTATAAAGTGTTCCCTAAAAATGACGTAAAACAGCACAAAAAATTAAAAGCTTAACTAACGTCAACGGAAAATAATATTTTAGTTTAAAAATCTATGCACAAAAACTTGTCGTTTTAATGAGAAAGAACAGTAACAGACAGGCCGCGTTCCCTGGAGACTAAAATGGTGCGGCCATTTTCAACATTGTCGTTTTAGTTATTTAGTGCCCTGTTTTTTTTGGTCAATAGTATTCACGTGTTATAACTGCAACTGAGTTTTAAAGAATCTATACAGAGCCTTTTTGTCACGCTCTACTCCTCCTTAATCATCCATCAGCGTTTTCTATCCGGTCTTTTAGTAAGTTTTTACTTGTACAACAAGTACTGGTAAGAAGCATTTAGGAAATAGTAAATTGCGGCAACTCTCAACACGTCCATCGCTCCACGCAAACAACACACATATTTGCCTTATTTGGCATAATTCAGGGTACAAGGACTACTAAGGTACTGGAGGACTCCTCCTTCAGTCGACCGCTAATTGCTGAGCATCGTGATGCGCTCGACTGTGACCTTTTTTTGTTGTAATTTGTAGCCACTTATGTCGGTCAGTGGCACAGGGAAGTGCGTGGCTCAGTCTCATGTTCAGATGTTCACGATTGACTTCCACGGTGAAGGAATAACATCGTGTAATAAAAATGAAACCCGCAAAACTATAATTTGCGTAATTACTGGTGGTAGGACCACTTGTGAGTTCGCGCGGGTAGGTATCACCACTCTGCATATTTCTGCCGTGAAGCAGTAATGCGTTTCGGTTTGAAGGGTGGGGCAGCCGTTGTAACTATACTTGAGACCTTAGAACTTGTTCTCAGGGTGGGTGGCGCATTTGCGTTGTGGATGTCTATGGGCTCCAGTAACCACTTAACACCAGGTGGGCTGTGAGCTCGTCCACCCATCTAAGCAATAAAAAAAAATACTCGGACACTTGGGTCACTTCAATTTAATATACACGCTCTACAGTGAAATACAAAAACATAATAGTGGTATTAAAAAGTGGGTATTATGTTGTTTCCCTTAGGTTTATAGTAAGCAGGGAACTGTCGAGCCGCGCCGCTGATGAAGCGGGCTCCGGAATGGATCTCATAGACGCTCACCCGACCATCGATCTCCTGCAGGCTAGTATTGTTTTATTTTTTTACAAGCGTCTTACAGCTTGAAATTTTTGTTAAAGAACAAAATTTTTGTTAAAGAACAAAATTTTTGTTAAAGAACAAAAATTTCAACGATATTTGACGTTGTTTTATTTTTTTTAAATAAAATAACACTTATTGCGGCATAACTGTAATAGTTAAACATATGCTGTCGCGACACTTTTTGTAAATAAAAATGTGTTCTATAAAGTCGTAGTACATTATTTTATTCTATCATCAATAGTATTCGCAGGGTACGCGATGTAAAGAATGTTTTAGGTTATTTTTAATACCTTGGGTTACAGTATTGAAGTTTTAGTAAGGATCCCTAATTTTTTTCAAAAAAAGTTTATAGTCTATGCCACTCGGGAATAGTGTAGCTTCCAAACAGTGAAAGAATTTTTCAAATCGGTTCAGTAGTTTCGGAGCTTATTCAATATAAACAAACAAACAAATCTTTCCTCTTTATAATATTAGTATAGATTTATAATATTGGTATAGATTAAAACAAAAGAATGCCACGAGGTCAAACAAACTCCAATGAAAAAGATCTTGCTGGTTATTTAGAACAAGTATATAGTAATCGTATCGTTGCGAAAAAATTTAAACCGACCTCATAAAAGCAGGAGGCTATTTATTCGATTTTTGTTTATGTGTGTTATCTCAGAACTTTTTTCTGGGTGAACAGATTTTGATAATAATTTCTTTTTCTTTGGAAGCGGTTGTTACCTGTATTGCCTGTATGTATTGAAATAAACGTGGTGTCTGTTTGTGTATTATTACAACGTTCGAACAGTCGATAAAAGTTAAAATAAAAATATGTTATTAATATTTATGAAAAATAATGTTTTATGCGCCGACAATGGGGAGTTTATTGAACTATTTTCAAATGTATTCTTAATTTTGGGGTTTGTATAATATTTAATTCGTACGTAAGAGAAGATTTTAATTTTTTTTTAAATTATTGTTTTGACAGGAGGAACTGATGTACGCTGACGCCGTGGACGAATCATCGTTCAGGGTATTCCTGATGAATGGCGAAGATCTCTCCTAAGCACAATGTATTGTACGTAAGCCGATTTCAAGGCAGTCAAACATTTTATTAGTTTTAAGAATTAAATCGTCTCGACTGACCGAACGGCCATTTACACTGTCCGACCTATCTCTTATCTGTGGTAAGTCACTAAGTTGATACAGTAGTTTGGGGGGGGGTGGGGAATAGACTAGAGTTAGAACAGGGGCAAATCTGGGATGTCACAATACTTTTGTTGAGTTGTTAGATTTAACAACTTTGTTGAACTGAAAATGACTTTTATATAGTATTTAAGAATATTAAATAGTTTAATTTAGTCATTAAAGTTTTTTAACTCGTTAAGGATATTAAAAAGTTATATACCTAAAGTTAGGTATCTACTTAACAACGTAATATTGCCAGCCCTATCGAAAACCTCTAATTGTTCCCATACGTAACCTGATTCACTCCAAAGTTAAGATGAATCGGGTCAAGCTAGTTAGTAAATTTAAGCCTCCGGAACTATTTTAATCTCAATTTCAAATAAAAAAACCATTGAAAATTTTGTGTTGGATTTGGAAAGGGTCCCGATTCCCCTCAATCTACGGTATGTCAGTTTTAATGCGATCAATTACCTAATTTTTTTAGTCAAAATGACGTTAAAAACATAATTGTAAATTTTCGAATTTAATTAGGAATGTGTGTATTCGTTTAAATTTATTGCGTATTAAAACTGACATATTTTGCAATGATTTAAGAAATATTGAAAAAACATCCATAGTTGATGACTTACTTCAGATAGCCGATAGATGTCGCACGGTTCGGTTTCGGTAGCAAATTTTGATCAATGTTATAGATATATTGTAAATGTAGCTTAAACGTTTATTAGAAAAGAGGTTTTTGTGTAGGAAATTTTTTAACGTAACAAATTAAAAATAAGGAATAAGAATTTGACTTAAAAAAAAAACGAAAGTATTTTTAAATTTGGAATGTCTACTGAAACGTTAAATTATGCGATTACGTAATATAAGGTTTTAATACGAAATTGTTGATTAACCCTTTGACTACCGTGTAGGTCACCGGTGCCCTACGCGACGCACTGAACTAATCATGTCGATTTCTGTTACTAAAACGCCTTTTTGCCTCTTTTTGTTTGTTAATGTATGTTTTAGTATTTTAGGTCTCTTAGAAATAGATGCATTCTCAGTATCATTCGGATTCGTTTGACCTAGAGTCTAATTGATATTCCGGCCTCTTAGTAACAGAATTCGACTTAATTGCTTGAGTGTGCCGCGTAGGGCACCGGTGACCTGCACGGCAGTCAAAGGGTTAAATTATTTAGGTAATTGTGATAATGAAAGTGTTGCAATCTGATAATGAAACGACGTACTGGGACTAGTGGCGTTCGCGTTCGACGTGCAATATTTTCTTACATAAGCGTGTATTTTATTACACGTACGAGTCGTTAATTTACATGACTTAAATATATAATCCTCTTCGATAGAATATTTTTGAGATTTTGGCCAAATTATAAATGACAGTAGGTACTAAAAATATATATGTATATACCTAGTACTTAATTTTCTAGTTCAGTAGAACTTTTGAAGAAATGTGTTCGATTTAGTAAGTATTTTAACACGCTTAAAACCGTACACAGTGAAAACGGCATAAAAGCGTTTGAATATTTATTAGTAATTTAGAACTTTCTAGGAAGTAATTCTACTTAAGCGAAATGTTTCGTAACGGCAAGTTGGCGCGATTTGTGCATCTGAATACTTGAAATGAAAATATATACCAATGTTAACGCTTATTATTATAACGAATTAAAAATATAACAGTAGAGGATATAGTTTATTGATGTGTCAACAACGAACTTAATATTAACTACAAGATAGGTAGCCAATCGAAAATACAATTGAACACATCTTCACTAGACTAATAATAACTAATTAAAAAACGAAGGATAACAATAGGGATGGCGCGTTATATACACTCCTCCTTCTGATCAAATGAGGACCTCTTATCTGGTCAAACGTCACAATTAACGCGTACCGACCCTGACTTTGCGGCGTTATTAAGAACATGGGTCCTCATTAATACCAAGTCACCTAAATACTCCTCAGGAGATGAACGACTTTAATCAGTATATGCCATGCGAGCGTCCTGATGATGTTCAAAGTTCTCCTTGGCTATCGGGATGATGTCTGCGAGCTTGAGCAAGTACGGTGTAACCTACGGTACAAAATATATCAGCAAGCTCTTCGTTCTTTTCGACAGCGAATATGTTACTGTAAATCTTGTAGGCTAGATGTGGAATACCATACAGACTCTTAAGTCTCTTGACGGCATTGGGCCACGAGGACACTTCAATCCAGACCCCTGTGCACCAAATTGTAGCCTCGCCGTCCAGCATGGGCAGACTACGTAATGCATAGCTGAACGACGCGCACTCTTTAAAAATTTCCACTGCGTCGATGAATGCTTCTATGGTTTCAGAGTCTCGGCTCTGACCATCGAAGAGCGACCTACATTGCCTAAGCCTTTACTAAGCCTGAGTTTACGCAAAGGCGGCAAGGAATGAGGTCAACTGGTCCCCAGACATAAGATTTTACTGGTGGTAGGACCTTTTGTGAGTCCGCACGAGTAGGTACCATCACCCTGCCTATTTTGGCCGTGAAGCAGTGATGCGTTTCGGTTTGAAGTTTGGGGCAGCCGTTGTAACAATACTGAGACCTTAGAACTCATATCTCAAGATGGGTGGCGGCATTTACGTTGTGTAATATATGTCTATGGGTTCCGGTAACCACTTAACACCAGATCGTCCACCCATCTATGCAACAAAAAAATCCCAAAAAAATGGCGAAGGTATCGCGGATTCATCTTCCGAGCTGGACTGAATGTCACTCACGTTAGCGTCCGTACGTATTTTCGTGGTAGTATCTGCTAGCACATTTGCCGTAGGAATGAACTAAGTATACTTAGTTACACTGCTTACACTGGATACGAGACGACTAGTTGGGACGCCGCTTATAACGAATTAAAAACTATAACAGTAGAAGGTATAGTTTATTGATGTGTGAATAAAGAACTTAATATTAACTACAAGATAGGTAGCTAATTTAAAACACTAATGCTAGTAGACTCATAGTAACTTACTAAAGAAAGCACGGTGGCCCACCGTCGGCGTCTACACCGGCACCGCCCGTGTCCACCCCCCTCAAGCCTCGTACGGACTTTGCGTTCCAGGGTACGCGTAGCTTGGTTACGCGTACCCTGGAACGCACAATCCGGACGAGTTGCTACGCGTACCTATACATTCGCAGTACACGTACCCCGCGAGCCAGGCTCGCGGCGATCCATTCGCAGTCGGTATTTAGTCGCGAGTCAAAGAAGTTGTCACGCGCTATTTGGACGGCACAATGGCAAGCCACGCGTTCCCGTGTTTTGATAATGAAACCTCTATAAAACGAATTCAGTTGTATGAATCAAAATCATTATTATTAAATACGAAATCGTTGGATTATAGAAATACATCATTATGGAAGATGTGTGGAGAGATATTTCAACAAAAATGAAGATTTCTGTGAAAGACACAGACATTCTAGTAAAATTAATTGCTGAATTTTCAGTTTCATGACTTAAATCGTGCATAAGTCTGTTTCCATATTGCTGTCGATCGTGATATAATTTTTTAATCTTATGGAACAAATATATAAAAACGCGGCAAACGCCGTAGCCGATCTCTTCTTGGTCAGCATTACACAAGGGTCGGGCGTGCACTCAGTGCACTGGGTTCTTTCGGCTCGCACCGTTTACGCGTAGTTGACTCGTGTTGGTTTATAAACGGGTACGCGTACCTTTTTATACGCGTAGCTTGGGTACGCGTTCCTTGGAACGCAAAGTCCGTACGAGGCTTCAGAGTCCCACGAGGGATAACAATAGGGATGGGCGCGCTATATTGTGAAATTTTAACGTCAAATGCATTAACACTGATTTAAGGATTCAGTACCGCTCATTCATGAAACATTCGCATTTCAGCCGCCACTGGAGACTATTATAGTAGCGTAGATCAGTAATAACATTGTGCATGTTCATTTTCGGCGTACGTCTTGAAATGGGTGTTTCCAAGGTTTGAACTTCGACTGTCTTTGCCTCATTATAAGCCTTTATTGAAACTGACACAGAGCTAAAAAAATACTCTTTAAATTTTGGTCGGATTGTCAAGAACAAAACAGAGCTTTTCGTCGAACTTTCGTCAAATTAAAAGTACATAAACGTAATCTCACACAGTGTATTAAATGATATATTACTAAATTTATCCATTTTATTGAGTCAGAAATATATCTAAAAAATGCTACCAGTGACCTAACTTATAAAAATAATATAATTCTATAGAAATAGCGTATTTTAATTTTAAAACAGATTCCTAATGAACAATACGAAGGTATTTTGGTGTGGTCCCTAATTATTTAGACATTTGCTATATATAAAATACCAAAATAAATAAACACAGATAATATGTAACAATCTTTTCGCCATTTTAATGATTTTTTTACTTACAGTACTTAAAACAGTTCATGGGGCATAAGAAAATCGAAACGATAATTCAACTCTAGCAAATAACATTTAAATGAGAAACAAGTAGATATCATAATAATGATCTTGAAAAGTTTAACTTCAGAGAGACGTGTCGTATTTTTAAATTTATTAATTAATATAAGTTATGATCTCTTAGATGCCTTTTAGACAGTAAGATCTACTAAAAAAATTAAATTAATTTAGAATGTTTGTGATAATGTTTGTTAATATGTAACTCGATACAGTATAAGATTGCATGTAATGTGAAATTATTGATAAGATCTTAAATTGAATGTGACGTTATTAGAATTTTTTTTGAATAGGTAACCTGTGTTACGATAAATGTTTTCGAACGATTCCTTAGTGAATGCTCAATGGCTACCTCTTTTTGAAGTGACCGTGTGGTGATAAGTAAAGTTATTATCTTAACAAAACTGGCTCGCGAAAACGAGACCCCTTAAAGCAAAATATAAAAGATTTTCGATTAGCTGACATAAAAAATAATTAGATAGCAAAATAAATAATTTAAAATTCAATTTAGCTACTTTTTATAATAATAAGAAAATTTTATTTCGAATAATAATTTCACGGTATGACGCTGATAGGTCGAAATCTGTGAAATTCGTCGTCCCACCACATTTTGGTCATTTTCATTCATCGGGTACAAAATCGAGCATAATATAAACATTTTCAGTATGTAGAGACCACAAAAAAACGATCTATTTTGATTAGCACTATCCGATTCGGATCTAATTCTCTGTGCTAAACATCCATGGTGATACTATAAACGACGGCCTAATTAAATATTTCTTAAACTTAGGCACAACTTATAGCTTAGTGCGTCGACATTTTTAATGACAAGCACTACTATTTTTACTTCAAGATTACATGTTTTTGATTTAGGTGTAATAATAATAATAATAATACATTTATTTACAAAAGACATAAAAAGTCAGACGTAACAAAACGAGACAATGAGACAACCACAGATGTGACAACGAAACTTGAGGGAAAATAAAATAGAGGTATACATATTATATTGAAAGTTTAGTAATCGAAATATTTTTTCAGCACTATTCGGCTTGCGGACATAATATTCTACCGTCCAAAGGAATATAATTTACCGTTGCTACTATATGTATATTAAAATAATAAAGAAAACCGTTTTTGCCATTATCCGCGAGCATAGGATTAAGACACGTTAAACATATGAGCAATTATATAAATTAAATATGTTATTCAATTGTTTCAAATTTGTTCAACTTTTATTTCACGATTGAAAATCACATCTAAATATTTAAATTTGGATTGCGGCTTACATTTTTGGTATAAACAACCTCACTACATATTTCAGGTGTGTTCCCATTGGGTGTCAGTGTAATAATTTCACGGCTAAACGTGTCTAGAAATTAACAAACGTTTTTAAGTAAAGATATATTTTTGGATAGGTATGTAAGATAGGTTATAAAATGATTTATTTTTTGAGACTGTTGTCCAAATTATGATCATGAAATCGTTTTGTTGAAATTGTATACTTGAATGATAAATGTATTTCGGAATTAATATTATTTTTATATAAAATAATGATTATTGTTTTTGGATGTTGACGTTTTGTTTAGCTAAAAAAGTTAGATATAGTGAAAAGAGTGTAACACGTCCACAGTGTACACAATACTAAGTCAAATTTAATATAAATCACATATCAAAATTATGTAGTTGTTAATTTTAATAATTTTAATTGTTTGCTTTGTGTTTAATGCGAATGTAGCCACATATTACGTAATAAATGTTTTCTCAAAACTAGTTTTATTAAAATTGACAATCCTTTTAAACTAAAATTCCAGTTGTTATTGCCATATGCGTACCATATGCGTACCATATGCGTATTCGTGAATTATATAAGTATAATGTAAGATTTGTAAGAAGAGTCTTAAAGATTGGGTTCAGGAAGAAGCCTGCGTTGAGCAGTAGACGAGGGGTATGATGACGCCGATGATCTTACAAAGCACGGTTTCTAGAGTTATTCCGAGCGTAAGGAAAGCCATTTTGGAGAAGAGGATATATCACGAAGTCGGTGATTATTGACTACATAAAAGTCTGACTTATTGATAAAGCTTCTATTGTTTTTGCACTGCAGTGTAACAAACGTCTGCTCAAGCATTTATATAACGGAATCGCATGCTTTGGTTTACTTATTTTTAGCTAAGATGGACAGACGGGCCGATGTCGTCGGTTACCGGATCCCATAAGCAGGGCCGCGCCGACCCCCGGCAGCGTCTGTGTGCGAAACCCATGAAGCGCCTCCTATTTTTACGAATCTTCATTTTTCAATATATGTTTTTAATTATTTGTTAATTTTGACTTAGTTTTGAAGTAAATTTTGGGATGCTTGTAATATAAATGCATTATATATTTTGTTATTTACAAGTTAAATGTTGTGGCTATTTTACCTATGGATACTCCACTACAAAGAATTTATGGTTGTGTAAGTGTAAATAATTTCGGTGGCGGCGCGGCGCCCTTATTGTCTGGGCGCCTGTGTGCACCGCACACTTCGAACACAGGAGCAGCGCGGCCCTGCCCATAAGCATCGTAAAGTTAATGAGACCTTGTGACATCGAAGTCTCAATTCCATCAGAAATGAGAATAGCGGCTGTCCTCGGCTGTATATCTCTAGAAACGTAAAAAGCGATATCAATTAGTGTGGGCTCAAAATGCTGTCTGCACCCAGTAGATAGTTCGAATTTTTTAGCTCCATTTCAATTTTGTAGGGATAAGCTTGCGTCTATTTAATTATTACATTAATTTGTTTCGAATGTTTAGAACAATTTTCTAGGTCACGAACGATCTATTTTATTATCTTGAAGTTATCCAAACTTTAGATTACGTATACAGAAAGTTGTCTTTTGGCTCTTAAACCTGACCAATGGTCCAGTTTTTAGGCCGTAGTGTTCATCTCAGGATATTGTAGAATGAAGCCGATTGGAAAATCAGGACAGGAATTTGTGGAACGGTTATAAAGTGAGTATCCAACTGCCGACCAATGATGGGTAAGTATTGGTAGTACAAGAAGACCAGAGACGCGAACTCATATTTTTCAATCAAGGTAGATTATAAATTATTATTTTTTCAGTGTATTAAAATAGCTTTTATTACAATTTAATTTTTTTATTTACAATACCTACCACACTATTTTGAAACTTCGCAAATATTTACAAAGATAAATATCAATGTTTCTCATTTTTTACAATGTGTGTGTGTAATTAGGAAGAGACAACCTGTCTTCGCTGTACAATTTTAGTATAAAAAAACTGTAGGAAGGTTTTTTTTGTTTGCACACAAGTGACGTCTAATTTCCTTTTTCATTTATTACGTTTTAATTATTCTAAATTAAATGTCTATAAGCCTTCATTTATGTCGGTATTTAAAATATTATTCATATAGTGTATACGAGCTTTCGTACAAACGTAACAACCAATAGTCTCAATATATTCAATAGTTCTCTGAATATTTTAAACATCGACTGGCTTCTGTTATAGTTCGAATAGTAAAGTAGCTTTAATTTTCTCCATAGAATAAATAATAAGGACTTGTACATATTAATAAAAATGTGAGCCGGCACGGGACGCCTGGCAGATGTGAAACATCAACATTATTTTGTAAAAGTAATATGCAGAAAAGAACAGATTGTGATAGGAACTAAATATGTCATAATGATAAAATAAAATATTACGAAAAAATTATTTGTTTTCAAGTAAAACACAGAGAGAATCGCACAGTCGATTGCGCATGGCGACGCGTCGCCACACCGTACACACTACTGCATATAGACTGTATATATATACCATCATATAGCGTCGTCACGCCAGAAATCGGTTTTACGTGCGGCTATAGATGTTTCACATCAATAGTACCTTCAGACAATTTATTTAATAAATTAACACAAACACCGATGTGTTGTTGACACAGAACAACGATAATATTATCATAAAGGAGCTTTTGCAGAAACTCTACCAATAGAAAATGAAACACATAATAATTATGCTCTTAACCAACTACACAGGAATGGCCACACTTTAAAACACTTATTAAATATATTATTTACGAATTTGTTCTCAGTTAGGATATAGGTTGTCTTATGCCATATGTCGATCGGGCGGTACGGGAGCTAAATCGTGGCTTGTGGTGCGTATGAGTGAGGTAGAGATCTTGTCCCGACAGAGAGCGAGCCCCCACAGAAACGCGTAGATGATGATGACACCGGCTGCAGCTCCACCTACGATGGCGCCTGCTCGCTTCGCTTGTCGCCAATCTAAAACTTCGTAGATATATGGGAAACCGTTTCTGAAAAACAAAAAATTAATAAATCGAATACAATATTTTTTCATTTAACTATAAAGTGGCAGGTACCATAAAATTCTATCCACCAAGTGAATGTGAAACAAGCGTCTGTAATTACAAAAAAAATCATATGGAAGCATTATGGAAGTAAACATAAATGACGTTGCATGTGAAAGTTTATTGTTGTTAGGTTCGTAAAACGAATTTTGAAAGACATTTTTCTATAATAGCAAAAATCTAACTTGCGTGTGTCTATAACAGTATGATGAGGAAACATAATATTATTATCCTAAAGTGGATACCGCTACGAATCAGATTGTTACTCAACGTCAATGTTTGAAAGGTGTATGATTCATGATGTAATTCTTCGAATTAAGGTATTTACAGTCGTGCGAAAATATCATGGACCTTAAGGTAGAGGTACAATTTCCTTAAAATAATAATTGCACATGGATCTAGGACAAAGGAATAAAATCGTGTGTTAAGATCAAACCAGTAAACTTTATATGTATATTTATATAATTTCCGACCGATTGCGTGATTGCCTTAACCCGCGCGAATTGGTATTATTCTTGTTGAACGAAGGGTTCGACGTGTACAAGGACGGACTTGCCAAGATACATCGGTCGTATTGTAACCTAACCCACGCTGTTTCTCACTGGATTTTCTCAGTGGGTCGCGACTCCGATCCGGTGGTAGAAGAGATTAGAAGCACTGATTAGGGCTAGTATTAACAAGTTTTCCAGGTTGAGCCCCGTGATCTCATCGATCATACCGTGCATAGCTGGAATAGCCCCTCGAGGCTGCCAGCGGTTAACAGCGGTAGGCAGTGGCTTAGCTTTGCCCCTGGCATTGCTAATGTCCATGAGCGACGGTATCCACTCACCATCTGGTGGGCCGTATGCTCGTCTGCATACTAGGGCAATAAAAAAAACTGCGACTCCATACGGAAAAGAAGTATAACCGTCTTGGGGTAGGGGTCGAATTTCATTGTACGGCGCCTAGAGGCACGCGGGGAATGTGGGACTTGACACTTTGCAGACTGTAGATCCAAGGATATTTTTAAGGTCCTACCGAACAAACTATTCCCTTTGCACTCTCAATAAATCGGGACGGGGTTAGAGCCCGGGCAGAGTAGGTGGGGGTAACACTATAATCAAAATCGCGGCGCCATCCGTCCGAGTCGTCGAGGCGATCGGCCGCGACCAACGACACCGGTCTCCACGGTACTGCGTCAGGCCGCCCGGGCGATGCCGCTGGTGTTCCGAGATACCCTGCTGGGTCAAACCTACAGGGTCGGAACGCGAAGCACTGCGACCCGGTTTCTTTCTTACAGTATGTCCGGCGACTACAATGACGACAGAAACGCGAACTGTACCACGGACCGCAGATACCGACGCGCTGACTCATCTAGGTACCAATGGGCTAGAGTCACGACAGCGTGCCACGCAACCTCAACTTTTTCGGGTCCCCTCGTGACCATCGTCAGAGTGTTAGTCAACTCGAGCGGTAAGCCGCATTAAGGACTTATCGAATTGTTATAAACTGTATCTATTGTCGTGCTTATAATGAATACATTATAAGCACAACCATATTATCTTTTATTTACAACTGTGGAAAAGCGTTAAGTAATGGATGGTATTATTATGACGATAAATCATATCTATGTTGATAAAGCGTGAATTATGTCTGTGATCCGATCTAAATACACCATAAAAAAAGTATTGTTTTTAATATTACTTTAAAAAACCTAGAAATATATTGTAAATAAAAAAAAAGGAATATCGTCATACCTTTGTATAAAAACTTGGTATATTTGGTATATATTGTTTTTTTTCATTGTTGTAGTCGGAAATTATTAGAGTTGATATAGATTATACTAAAACTGCGCCCACCTTGAAAACGTGGTTGTAGTCTGAATTATGGCAAGATTAGTTTTAAATCGAAACACATGATTGCTTCGTGGCAAAAACTGATAACACGGTGGTATCGATTCATGCGTACACACAGGCATATTGTAAAGCCGCCCACCCCTACATCGTGATTGCAGATTACATATTTACGAGCTTTTACGTACGTTTCACGAGCTTTGTTCATCGTGAATGTCATTCGTAAATACGTATTAGATACATAGTTTAAATACAAAATATTAACAAAAAAGAAGATCGATTTCAACAAAATAAAAATATTAATGTGGTGGAAGTTAATTAAATATGCATTATTAAGTAAGACTGGTCATAATGCGTTTGGCAGTAATGCGTTTCGGTTTGAAGGGTGGGGTAGCCGTTGTAACTATACTGAGACTTTAGAACTTGTATCTCAAGGTGGGTGGCGCGTCTACGTTGTAGATGTCTATGGGCTCCAGTAACCACTTAACATCAGGTGGGCTGTGAGCTCGTCCACCCATCTAAGCAATAAAAAAAAAAATAATAATAATAATATCATAATGAAATTTGAATGGAGTCACATGAGATGCACCGAACTTCTAGTGTTTTCTTTGATGTTCGCGAGTCGTAATTATAATCAAAAGTACTTTTACGTTACGAATACTTTATAATTTTCGTGGTGACGATTGTATTTCTCGTCGAAAAATTTTAGGACCTTATTAAAAATAAATTTGTTTTCATTATATCATTTCCGAATTGTCAAATAATGCCGTTCGCGCGGTTCGTGCTGGAATATCCCCTTATGCTGCTAGCGAATAGGTAGGGAAAAAAGTCGATTAATCTATAGTCATCATGGTAATGGACTGACCAATCAGTCGTCGATCAGTTAAAATAACTTTTAATTATATTTTCGAGTTCTCTGGTTTTATTGTATAATAAAGTATCCCGTTGCGCCGTGATAACTGCATTCTGGTCGGATTTTTACAATAAAAAATAATTGTAATTTATATTAGAATTTAATACTTACACAGTGCCTCCAGCAACATAGTATATGGCTGAGAAGGCCGCGTAACACAAGCCCATTCCTAAGGGCTGGTATAGATGCAGGAATCGTATCGGCGTCCTCGTCGCCAATAGCTCAGCTAACATAATCAAGGAGTTTACTGCATGTGTTCCGATATCCAGCCACAAATCATGTGACTCCGGGTCCTCAGGTTCTGACGAAGACAAGTTTTTTTTTACGTTCTTTAAGTACTTAGGGACACAAAAGATCACTGGTCAGTCACAGTAAGTGCGAAATTTAATCAAACCAAAATAAATACTCCAAAGCATAATTTGAGATTATAGAATTTTCAAGCCAGAACTATTTCTATAATTTTATGTTCAGATAGAACGCAAGATTAAATCATAGAAGTGTTTAATGAATTGGGCACTTTCAATAACATCCTTACCTGGATCATAAATAAGTATCCAGTAGAGTGCAGTGATCATGATGGCGATGGTCACAGACACGTTGAATAGGAACCAATACGTGCTCACGAACCACGGTAGTCCATCCCCATCTGCAAACCAGATCCATCAGTTTTCCTTTTTCCAGAGTTCTTACTACGAAGGATCATACAAAGACTAGAATAGATATGAGGAGTTGCAACACTACAACTGTCTGCTTGAATAAATTAGTAGTTGTTTGTTTTTAAACCAATACAGTCATCTAATGTTTTAGATATTATGTATAGCTTGTCTCGGAGCTGGAGTTAAGAAATTATATTTTCTGTGTAATGGGTTGACTTTTGTTAAGAATACTGTCAGGTTCAGTGATCAGAAAAATAACTTGTTTTTTGTCACCTGTTCATCGGAATTATTGGCACTTGAATAAAAGTGTTTTTCATTAAATCAATAAGTTTTATGATAGGTTTTTTTTAATCATTCTTGTATACGACTACATTACGTAAATATTTAATTAAAATGAATCAGGGAGGACGCTAATCTTAATGTTTTATTTTTATTAAATATATAGCTGCTGCTAAATATACAGCTGTTTGGCCAAAAGTTTCGATTGAGAATTATCATAAATATATATTATGTATGTATGCAAAAGTGTCGAAATTCAATGTTACGAATGAAAGAAGGACTGTGGTGGCTATTTCTGCCTGCGGTGATTTCATTTTGTTGTAATGCATTTGTAGAACTTACATTTCTACGTTATAATCCTACGAATAATTGTGGATGATTTCTTTAGAAAATCTTATTTATATTATAATGTGAGGACATTACGCAAAAAACTACATTATCTGCAGCTTAACGAGCATTTGAATTCTCTGTGCACCCTTTCTATACAATTGTGTTCAATTATTCGTGAGCACTGTTTGTTTTGTGTTTGTGTCATTATAAATGAAATAGATTGAGATATATATTAATTAATTAGAAAATTTATTATAACATATCGCTGTGTGTGAAGTCATGGTTGTTCCTCCTCACTGTGTATCGTAGATTTTTGTCAGAGCTATTTTCTTAGGAACTGGTAGTCGTTGAATATAATTGAATCTGCAAGTTATCACGTGTTTTTTAAATTCAATTTAGTGTAACCTTATTAAAAAGTTTATTATTAAGTCAATTTCATAAAAAGGTTTAGTTTTTTTGAGTTGACGCTTCAGTACCCTACTAGGTCAGGTAGGTATTCATTGAATAATTTTGAGGGCAATGTCGTGATTAAATTTCGTAAAAATCTATGTAATTTTCATAGTGATAGCTTTTTTGTAAGTAAAATAAATTTACCGAATATGGGTGGTCTAATCTGTACTGCAAAATTAAAATAGATCAACAACAGAGGTTTAGTATGTCTCAACAATTATATTGATAGACCATGGAAGGACATGGAAAGGCAAGCGCTACAAAGACAGGCCGTTGACACGCTGAGACGTTGTCATCAAAAACAACATGGGACTACAACGGCTATAAATAGCTCTATACCCAGAAATATGGTAATATTTGTTGAAGGTTCTCACCTGAGAGGGCTTCCTGTGACGTAATAATATATCGTTATTATTTCAATATTACTGTTGTCGAATACTTATCTTGCCTATTTAATTTTAAACAGCAATCTATATATTTTATATAAAAATGAATTGCTGAGAATGCTTGAAGAATTTTATATCAAAGTTTTATAACCATCGGTTAAGCTGTGATTACAGCTAGTAATTAAATGACTATAGAAGCTTTGAGCTTGTGAAAGTTGACACGGTACCTCGCGTAATTCTTTGATCAATAAATAATTTATTTGTTGGAAAAAATATCTTCCCATTTCTTTTCCTATATTGTTGGTTACGACGTAAATTTTATGGCGCATATTTTTTTCAGTATGCCCTTTTAAAATCACTTTTAAAAATATTTTAGCAATTTCTATCGTACGTCTCATGATTACAAAAATATAAATCATTACATCACATACTAGATTCTATGTTGTTGCAATAAATGCACGTTACATCAGTCCGTGTTTACAAATAAAGCACACCATAGGTCTGGCGTAAATTGAGCAACTTTGATGTAATGTCTTGTCAAGCCGTCTTTACATAGTGAACTGGGAAGAAACTTAACCTACATTTGTTCGTAATTTCGTGTGTAGCTAGTACAGATTTTAGATTTATCGTAAAGTATTGCGATGTTTTAGAAGTATTTAAAACTAGTATTTTCTTTTGTTTTCGTAAGTCTTAGACATAATTAAAACAAGTTTCACGACGCGACGTTTCGATTCAGATCGCGACCATGAAAACTAAAGTATTCGATAAGTCAGCAACTATAAAATGATAATAAAAAATCTCGAAATTAAAGCATAAAAGTAGTTTTAATTAATATGAGTATATCATGAATGTTCACATAAAAAAATTGCAACTATTTACCTAATAAAGTTCACGACCAACGATTAGGTTTGAACTAGTACCTCGCCTTGAGGCAGAAATCAAAATAAAATAAAATTATAATGTATATTAATTCCATGTAATGAACTAACAAACACTACTTCGCTAGTTGCAGTTTGCAGGTGAGCTAGTAACATTTGTGCAAATATGTATGTTCGCAACAATAATCCAGCACTAATGGTATTATGATTTTTATTACCGGTGACATCATTTACAGTGTGCTAATTACGTACCAATATTTTAAGATTGCACTGCAACATTCAAAAATAAATAATTCTACAGAACTAGAACTAGGTTATTGTGACATTATCGTTTGATTTTTTTGTAGTATCATAAGTATGTTATAATTACTTATTGTAATATGAATATTTAAAAAAAATATTTAAAATAAAAATAAAAATCTAATATTAAAAAAAAAAAAAAAACATGCCCGCTGAGTTTCTTGCCAATTCTTCTCAGGACGGAGGCTAATTCTTGTGAATTGGCGGTAATTCTTTTGACGTTCAACAAGTATGTACTTTCATTTATGTTGAATAAAACTTTTTTGATTTGATTTGATTTGATTTGATATCAATTGGAACCTTTCGCTTTTGTAGACATGTTTGACATTCTCGTAAAAACAAAATATATTTTTTTTGTTATTAATAACCATAGCGTCGTGAAGGAAGTCAGCGATTTTGATAAATTGGTACACGTTACACGTTTCAACAGTAACTAAAAACATACTTGTAACCGGCGGATGTAAATGTAGAATTACACACGTATTCAAAATAGGTAATTATTCACGAAGGCACATGCCAGCAACGTATTTAAGCGATGGTTTGTCTCTCATTGTATGTTATTATTAAGATGAAGGTTTTTTTACTATATTTTTACTTTTATTCTATATTCTACATCAATCATCATCATTATCAACAGCCCACAGTCGTCCACTGCTGGACATATGCCTCTCCCAATCCACATCACTGAGCCCGGTCTACGGCTCTCCTCATCCACTCCTTGCCGCCCACCGTTCGGAGGCCACATATATTCCACAATATTCTATTATTCTACTATACTATATTCTTATTTTTTATTAAATACTCGTACTTTATATTTCATGTATAGTTTTGTATTGGTGTTAGTACTTACTAATATAAAACTCCTGCCCATTTCTGTTGCGAAGCAGTTGTGGGTTCGTGGTAGGATAGAGGTTATGCTATACGATTCAGACTTAGATCTCATGTCTCAAGGCGAACTGCATGCACGCCGTGATTTTTATGGGATCAGGTAACCATTTAAGTAAAACCAATAAAAAATAGTTAGCAACAGCGACACGATAAGCCTTTCATCGTGGTCACCATTAATGCCACTCTTAACCTAGCTGGTAGCTGTCGTCAAAGCCTATATCTATAATTCCACCATATTAAAATGAGGGGATGCGAGCGTCATAACCGAGAATTAAACCGATCAAAACTCCCTATTGCTGTAGCTGTAAAACCCGCGCCCGAACCTGATGAGGTTCTCTCTCATCCAAGGTATATAGGCCGGGGGCATGTTGAGGCATTCCGCGCACAGCGCAGATACCACCACTATACCAATAGATTTAATGTTTCCTCCATAGTTACTAGCGTCAAATAAGCGCAATTTCCAAAAGCACGATGAATTTATTACTATGCCTTGGATGCGTTCTAAAACTAAGCCATATTAACTGTTTATTTAAATAAATACTGTCAAATCTTTGTTTCCCTTACTAACTTTAGTGGTAACTAAAAATTAATTCGATGAAAAACTATTGCTACCCATTAATTTATAAGGAAGAATCCTGCAGTGCTCGACACTGGACCAAAGTCTGTTTAATACTTTGTAATACTATGTGTATTTTTTTTTCCTATCTATGCTGATAGCTTTGAGTGGCTATTTCAGCTTCACCCTAACGTGTGTAGGTGAGCTCGCGGGGCTCAAACCGGAGTGTTGCTAACACTGACCCTAGCAAGAGCAGTGCTTCGCAGAATCTACCACCGGATCGGAAACGCGACCCACTGAGAAGATCCGGCGAGAAACTCAGTGGGCTGTGTCTATGGGTTAATTCGCTCGTCGAGCCCTTCGTCGCAAGCGACGGGTTCGACGAGGATATGTGTATAAGAATTAAAAGAAGCAGATAGAATTGACTTTACTATAAAATCTCACAATTTGAATGTAGATGTTTGAAAAATAAGAACTTAGATTGGATTCAATCGATGTAATCTATTAAATACAAAACAAGATAGGTACAATAAACTATCAGTAACTATTATTTAAAGCAAATAGCAACGGCAATAACACCTGACTTATTGCCATATCATTGAATAAATACCACAATAAAACGTTTATATTATTGTTAATTTTTAACTGATATTATTTTTATAACAGGAAAAATAAATGGTAGTTTATATTTGATTATTTTCCTTCCTCGCTTTTTTTTAATTTCCTGCCTAGGTAGGGCGCGTTGCTCTTTTAATATTGTTAATATTTCATTGTTACTCAGGGATCTTATTTGGTTTAATTTTCGTCACCATTTAATTTAGTTTTGATATTTAATAATAACACCGTTTTGGAATCTGGATTGTTTCCCCTACACCCTACATAAACACATGCAAATGGCAACATTAGGATTATCCAAACATGGTGTAGATAACTGTACCTAGCAGCTTAATTAAACGTTGATTATAAAAATATTAACCACACGATTATACGAGGACATGGGGATACGGCCCCGGCCTCCCAGTCCGATAAGGGCGTGAAGGCCAGTATACCTGTTTAATAAAACACAAACATTGGTGTAGGTATCTAATCAATCTTTCAGGCTATTAACAGTAATCGATGTCATAAATGTATTTAATTATTCGTCGTAAAGAACTGGCGTCAATAATCTCACAATGATGTAGACAGAAATTTTTGACAGACAGAAACAAACACTTTTCAATTAACCTCGGTTTTTTGTTTGATTTGTTTGGACTTCTATTGACATCAACTTTCTGAGTAAAAGTACCTATATTTTTTTATCGCTTTGCAACATAAATACATTTAATTACGTTAAGGGTTTAGAAATTTTAGCTTACCCATGTTCTTTCTGCATAGAGCGATACATGACAAAACTAGGCCATTCAGTGTGGTCATCGCTACTAATACAAGGCCCCAGTTAGTGAGGAATACCAGCCATGTGGGCGTGGGGGATACGGTCACCGACCACACCAGGATCCCCAGAGCCGCACTTGCTAGTATCAACCTCATGACCAACAGAGGGACTGGTGCTTCTCCAGGTTGCCATGACGACGCGTAGAAATCACTCAGTTTATCATGCGAAGTCACCCACAAGTCCGAGTGCGTGATACTTTTCCTATAAAATTTCACCATTTTGATCACTGCACTGATTCACTCCATCTTAAGAATACGAATGTCTATCGAATCTCAGATAAGAACAGATAAATAGGTACCAAATGCCTCGAAACGTGCCGCGGAACACTAAGTCAGAAGGGCTGAACTGTTATCAGCTGAGAATTTTATCGATCACTATTCTATTCTGCCAACTCTATGTATTATTTAAGTTTAAATATATTCATATAACATTTATTGTTTATGAGTTTAATACGTGACTGAAAAAGTACGTTTTGAGCTACAAGTCCACCTTCAAATTAAGTTAAACAATCACAGCACTGTTTCTTTTTTGCGTACGTTCCATTGTTTTATTTAAAATGGCAGTTAAAATAACAAAGTTGATTCTGTGCGAGGTGCGCTTCTGATCGACTCTTGCGACGGACACAGCGCTGCGGCCGTTGCATCGAACGCTTCGTGCTATTCTGCAACACTTCGCATTGAACTTGCGCAAACTAATCCGACTCTCACTTATGTAATCGTTCGAGTTTTTATGTCGAAATACCTGTCATAATTATGTCATTAGTTCCTTGAATGTTTTTTAAATATCGAACAAAAATAAGTAAATTTGATTGATAATAATATCACGTGGGAACGAGCCGTTAGTTCCAGACCGTTGGTATTGTTATATTGTTAATGCATGCGGGAACGAACAAGTTTGGTAATCTAGCAACTACAATGAAGGAAAAAGTTTAAAATGCAGTAGTTTAAATAGTTTTGTGGTGGGGTTTTCCAGAGACCGCGTGTTTTCGCGGAATTTTTAATCAGATAAGTAACATAAATAAACCCACATTTTGACTTTGAACAGATTTAGGTACTTATTTATTTGAAAAGATCGGAGGATTCTTGATATATGTTAAAACCAATATTTATATTTTAGGGAGTTCCTAAAGCCGATTAAGCAGGCCGAATGCAGGCAACATTGGAGGAAGCTGGTGCAAAAACTGGAACAAGGTGGTCACGACCCTCAGTAATGAGGAAACGACAAAGAAGAAGAAGCAAGCCGAAGATAACATATTTTAAAGGAAGAGGAAAATATGTGCTGTTTCGGAAAATCTGTAATCTAAAGGGAGGTTTTTGTCTCTACCTAATCGTTAATAATCTAAGGGGGTATACTAACTACTCACGGACCGGTAGGTAAACTCACGGGCTCATTCTGAGATAGCTGTTAACACTGACCCTAGCAAGAGTAGCTCTTGGCTGAATCTACCACCAGATCGGGATCGCGACATACTGAGAAGATTCGGCGAAAAATTCAGTGGGCTGAAAGGGATATTTAATAATTAATTAAGTTAAACAGTTCGTTTTGCTTTCGGAAATAATTCTCATATACTCTCATGTATACTATATACATCACTAAAAATGTTATTTATATTGTGAATAGCTCGGTAGCGTAGTTGTTAGTGACCCTGACTGCCGGACCAAGGGTCGTTGGTTATTCCCACTTGAGATAAGTAGATATACGCGGGACGAAAAGGTTTTTTGATTCTTTGTCTGAGTGTTTAATATACTTTTTTTTTACTTTACTTTTTTTTACTTTTGTTTACCTATGACGACGCTTGTAGCTGAAAGTAAGTATTGTACTTTTTGACGAAGCATGTTGCTGATAACTCTCTATTTCTGTAATCTGACGAAGCGTGTTGCGGATAATAACATGTAGGTACTTTTAGGTTATTAAAACAATATACATATACTAAAGTGACTAATATATTTCTATATATTATATATATTCTATATACTAATATATAATATAGCGCACGAGCGCCAAATCGACGGATAGGAGTCAAAGTGGTCGCCATGGCCGAAATCGGTCGGATGAATCATCATCATCATCATCATATTTCTATTAAACACAAACATATAAATATAGGTTTAAAAGTATATAAGTAAGTTGTACAGGGATTCCTAGTTTGGATCCAAATGATCGGGTGTAATTTGTTGATACAACAGATCAGTACCTCTTCTCCTCTGTTTGATTTTCAGGTTTTTTGGTTAGTACAGTAGTTGTTGATACGAGCTTTGGTGTAATTAAACACTTTTGTAAATGTTTTGTTCCACCTTTACAACAAATTAAAAAAGAAAAAAGAAAGTATGGGAAGACATCGCAACGTGAAGGTTACAACCCACCTTGAGACATGAAGTCGAAGTCTCAAATGAATATTATAACGGCTGTCCCATCCTTCACACCGGAATGGATGACTAATCAGCTTACATTGTCTTATCACTGAACTGATATATATATAGAGCTATATCAGGAAATTTTTTGTGTTATTATTATGTGGTAGTCGAAGATGGAAATTGCTATTGCCAATATAAGATACAAGGCGTTTTTAATCCGGAATTGTGAGCACAAAATTACCAGCGCGGCTTTTTTTATGGGCTGGGGACCGAACCCTTTGTGGCCTCCCCGTGCCTAGGTAGCGCGCTTTATGGGAATCGACGGTCTGCAGATACTAGAAACAAACCATGGGGCTGTAATTCCAAGAAGACCCACTAAACGACTGCTCTGCACTGTCTCTCAAGCATCCAAACCCCGACCGAGACCGGACTCGGGACTCGAACCGCAGTCAATACTACAATGCAATCAGACTCGTAGCTCATCCAAAGGAAGCCCTGCTGATGTAACCTTCGTAGCGAATCCAAGGTTCTGAAACGTCAGCGGTGTTCCGAAAAAGAGCGCCGGGTCAGAACCAGCCTGCCGGGCCAGGACGCGATACACCGCTAACTGGTCGCTCTTATGAGACGTGCTAGAGTGCAAGTACGGCGTTAGGGGTCTCGACTCCCTCAGATCGCCCCGTGACCTTCACCGGGGAGAGGTCGTCTTCTAAAGATTTTCACCACGACCTTTTTTACTACCTGCTGCAATATTTTTATTAAACGTCAGTAGTAATAGTAGTCAGTAGTATAAGTTTATATTTTTACCTCTAAGTAGCCGCTTAATACCATGAATCCCGCGAACTGATTTTCCATCATATCTGAGAAGACACCTACCAATGCGTGCATGCAGCAAAATTCAGGGTGTTAACAAATGGTATTTAACAAATTTAAAATTTGTAGTTAAATAAAGTTCTGACTTCATCGCGATACGCTACAATGTTTTTTTCATAATTCAGAAGGTACCTGATTAACTATTGCTACTAATTGACCTAACCTTATCGTGTTCAAATGTAGTTAACTGTTCTGGTTCAGACAATAAAACAAATACAACATAAGGATAATTACACCGGCCGACAAATGAAAATTTTTTGAAAGTTGTTTGTATTTGAGCCACGAATATCACCAATTTATACTATTTTAAACACAAAAACACCTACATATTTGCCCTATCACATCAGAATTTTTTAAAAGAAGGAAAAAGCATTTTTTTCAAAATTTAACCAAAAAATCAATAATCATACTACAAAAACATATATTTGAACATTTACAAAGAAAACATTGAGTCTAAACAATGCTGCAGGACTATTTAGAGTGACATCTTTTACGTTTCACGACATAATTACGTCTGGGTATAGTTTTTTTGTGAGTATCTTCAGTAATATCACGTGTCAGTGACCAACAGTAATCAGCCATCATATTCACATTCCATCGACCTTGGTACCTTGTCTCCATAGTTTTTATGTCCTGATGAAACCTTTCTCCCTGCTCTTCACTGTAATCACCAAGATTATCAGGAAAAAAGTCCACATGTGAATCCAGAAAGTGGAGTTTTATGCTCATATTACACCCCAATTTTTGATACTTATCCAATAAGTTTGCAACCTTATTTTTATAGTCAGGATGTTTATTATTTCCTAGAAAATTGTTGACAACATCTTTGAACGCCAGCCAAGCATCTGAATCAGTGTTATTCATTGTGGCATCAAATTTTTCATCAGCCATCAAAGATCTGATTTGCGGTCCATCGAACACTCCTTCTTTCATTTTTGCATCAGATAATCTTGGAACTTTTTTACACAGGTATTCAAAACTAGCATTGTTTTTATTCAATGCTTTAACGAACTCTTTCATCATACCGAGTTTGATATGAAGCGGAGGTAGTAAAATTTTTTCAGAGCATATAAATTTTTTCGAATAACGTTTTTTGTTCCTACTTTGAGATTTTTACGAGGATTCCATTATTTTTGAACGTAGTGCTTGTCTCGTGCTCTACTGTCCCACTCGCACAAGAAGCATGGAAATTTTGTATATAAGTAAAAAAATATATAAAAAAAATACATAAGTAAAACGTAAGATTTTTTTTTAAATAAACACACTAATTTCAGTAAAAAGTTTATAAACAAAGTAACTGTAGAGGTTTATTTGCATGTAACCTGTTTCGAATGGGTGTGTCGTTGTTGTAACTAATATATTTCCTCACGAGAGGTCGTACGATTCGAGAAAAAAGCGCCAAAATCTAAAATTTAATTTTTTTTAATCAATAAATTTAAAATAGCCAATGTCTTAACTTTTTTAAAACCTGATGTGATACGATAAAATGAGGTATAATTTCGTGATCAGCACTACCAAATTAGTGGAAAAAAATAATCAGAACTTGAACAAGGAAAATGATGTCGGCCAGTGTTACATATATGCATTTATAATGAGCTGCATAATTACACAGTTAATCTGTTGAAGGTATTACAACTGGCATACAAAGAAAAATATAAATTATTGATCAATCGGAGAATAGCAGACGTTGAAAAAATACTTTTATTTTTATTTCCAGAAGCATCTACGGCGACGAGATCTTTATGGCTGCAAACGAAATACCTGTCTTATCAAATCGTGTTGTTGAGTCTGCTCGTAAATGAAGAGGAATATTTGGGATGACGAAAAAAACATTATTTTTTTGCATTTTTTTTAGGATCGCGAGATTAATAGTAGCTCATAGGCCATTTTAGTTTCACCAGAACAAATTATAACAAACTGAGGGAGGTCAAACAGTCGAGGGGCAGTATTTCTGCTGCACAGAAGATTCAGCTGATACTGTGGGCTAAGAATAACGTCGAACACTTCGATGGACTGGGCGAGTACGGTGAACTGAGCTTTAGCCGTTGCTAGGGTCTGAACTAGGACAGCCAACTGTACCGAAACTACTATCGGGACGTGTCCTAGTGTCAACGATGGGTGGCTGCTATGGAAGCCGGCCCAAAGAGGTAATTCAAGGTGTTAATGGGCTTATTGTGTCGCATCGGTGGTAGGATCTCTTGTGAGTCCGTACGGGTAGGTACCACCACCCCGCCTATTTATGCCGTGAAGCAGTAATGCGTTTCGGTTTGAAGGGTGGGGTAGCCGTTGTAACTATACATAGACCTAAGAACTTATATCTCAAGGTGGGTGGCGCATTTACGTTGTAGATGTCTATGGCCTCCAGTAACTACTTAGCACCAGGTGAGCTATGAGATCGTCTACCCATCTAATCAATAAAAAAAAAATCGTTGTCGCGAAGGAGCATTTCAATGTTGTCGTCATATAGGTACTTAAGGATGAAGATGCTTATAATGCTGTTGAAGAGACGAGCTCACAGCCGTGGGCCCACAGAAACTTCAATGCCAACGTGAGGTCGCATTTTACATATAACTCTTTTGCGCATTGTTAAAGTGGATGATCGCACTGATAATTAAGTAGTTACCACCATCCTGTCTAATTAAAAAACGAAGCAATCGTGTGATCCGTTTTGTAAGGTGAAACAGTCGTTGCGCAAGCCCTGTTGACTACTGGAGCCAACAAACGTCACAAGGCTAATACCGCGGCTCATCATGATACAATGGTGGAAATGTCAATAGTATCAAAGAGAAATACACGACTTTTTTTTTATTTCTTTGATGGGTGGACGAGCTCACAGCCAACCTGGTGTTAAGTAGTTACTGGAACCCATAGACATCCACAACGTAAATGCGCCACCCACCTTGAGATATAAGTTCTAAGGTCTCAAGTATAGTTACAACGGCTGCCCCACCCTTCAAGCCGAAACGTATTACGGCTTCACGGCAGAAATAGGCAGGGTGGTGGTACCCACCCGCGCGGACTCACAAGAGGTCCTACCACCAGTAATTACGCAAATTATAATTTTGCGGGTTCGTTTTTATTATACGATGTTATTCCTTCACCGTGGAAGTCAATCGTGAACATTTGTTGAGTACGTATTTCATTTTCGAAAAATTGGTACCCGCCTGGGATTCGAACACCGGTACATCACTCAACACGAATGCACCGGACGTCTTATCCGTTAGGCCACGACGACTTTATTTATTATTTATTTATTTTATTATTATTTGTGGTCATAGGTTAACAAAGATTAATAGGTTAATGTTAATAAATGTATCACTATGTCCTGCTAGTAAAGCGTTCATGATACAATGGCGGAAATGTCAATAGTATCAAAGAGAAATACACGAATACATTGCAGGAAACATAAAGAGGATATTGTTACTACGAATGAGTTGAGGGAATGTACTAGAGACAGTTGGAAAGCAGGATTGTGTACCGGTATTCCCGGAAGAATAGCCGGATCGACTGTTACTAGCGTAGGATATAGGACTTTGAAGTGTAGGATTAACGGCTCTAACTATTCAAAATAGGAAGGAATGGGTACTTTGCAGTATAAATTAGCAGGATTGTCAGCGCTACTCGTTTGAAACTACGATATTGTGGCAATCATAAAATTCACAGATTTAGAATTTTGTACGCTTTCATTATTATTGTATGACAATTGATACAGAAATCCAAACATATAGGTATGCACAAGTTACTTCCACTGTAGGAGTAACATCGTGTAACAAACACTCCAAGAGTCAAGGTTTTCGTTCACGTTGTATTGTTTACCTATGGTAACGGTAACCAGTTACCACCAGGCGAGCTTGATCACTCGTATAAACAATAAATAAAAAAACTCATCAATTATTTCGACTTACCCATAATCATCTAAGTTTAAGTACATCACTGAGTTTTGATAAATTGCGATTTATTGGAATTGAAATTTTAAAGTATTTAAAGCTTAATTTTACTTTCTTATTTATAACAAATTGTCACTTTACTCCTATTAGATGTAACTAATGATAATATAATTCAATGTGGAGGATATATTTCGTCAAAATAATTGTTTGCACATATCACGTTCGTTAACTACCAAGTTTGAATTTTACATTTGTTTAATCAATTAATCATGCAGCTAACTATCACAACGCTGTCTTGTCCCTAATTGTCTTTGTCATTTATTGTCTTTATTTCCAAGTTAATATATGTATTAATCCTCCTTGGTATTCTTTGATTGTATCTATGGAATCTCTTGGAATATAATTGAGCAATAATTGGAGTATAGTATAGTTACAGACATAACATACATACATATAACGATAAGTTATTTAGAATGAAGTATGTATAATTACAGTCAAACCTGGGTAAGTGAGAACTGGATAAGTAAGAAAACTCTATAAGTGAGAGTAATAGCAAGGACCCGTCATTTTAAGCTCCCAAAACCTCTATTAGCGAGAAACAGAAACCTCTGTAAGAGAGAGTCGTTTTTTCCTCATGGACCTCCGTAAGTGAGACTGCTACCTATCTATACCTCTATAAGCGACAGCCGAGCTTTATTTATTTATTTATATTATTTAGGAGGAACAGATGACAAAACAAATTACAAATTTAACATCTGCTATTTTATGACTCATTTTTAACTTTCGTGGAACTTCTTATCATTGTTTTTGTATTGTTTTCTCGTGAATATTGAACATATTCTATTTCGTGGAACTAAATAACGTTGTTATTTTATCGTATTCTTTTATCGCATTATTTTCAAATGGACACGTGTGCCTGTGTACCGTCCTGTTTGTCGGACTTACTCAGTTTATCGTTAATCAATTGCGAAGGAAAGTTCTGTTCTGCATCATGTAAAAACGGAAAATTAAAGTACTGTCATTAAAGTCATAAAATTAAAATAGTGAATGCATTTGAATGCGGAAAATCGCGAATCGAAATTCAGAGGGAGCATTAGCGAGAAACTCGGGTTAGTGAGAAACCTCTATAAGCGAGAATGAGATTGTGCTCCCTTGAACTCTCGCTTATCCAGGTTTGACTGTATTTGTAAATTTATGATTTTGCTTTAAATAGTAAAATGCTAGGTTTAAACAGTAAAATACATACACAAAGTTATATGGAAGCAATGTTATTAAGTGGATATATTCGATAATTGCTATCATAGAAACAATTGTTTGGTAACAACATTTTATTTTATGTTTTTGCAGCAAAATCTTAATACTATTATTTGTACATCCAGTCATACCTGGCACACACACTCATAGAATCAACAAAATTAGTCTAAGTTTTCATTAAGCCATTAATTTTATCTTAATCCTATGAAACTTGAACACTGCATTGATTTTATACAACCAATTCGACAGTGTCTTGTAATTTATATAAATTAGTTTTATTTATCAACTAGCGGCCCGCTCCGGCTCCGCTCGGGTCTTTAACAAAAATTTCAACGATATTTGACATGAAATAATAATGTGTTTTACAAAGTCGTAGTACATTATTTTATTCTATCAACAATATAGTTTTCGCAGGGCACGCGATGTAAAGAATATTTTAGATAATTTTTTTACACCTTGGGTTATTGGAGTTTTAGTAAGGATCTCTAATTTTTTTCTAAAAAGATTATAGCCTATGTCACTCGGGAATAGTGTAGCTTCCAAACAGTGAAATAATTATTCAAATCGGTACAATAGTTTCGGAGCCTATTCAATACAAACAAACAAATCTTTCCTTCTTATAATATTAGTATAGATATACGCTAAAAACGCTACTGTATTTTCGAGCGAAAAAGTGTTAACTTCAAATATCAAGTGGGTCTCAGTGACCGATATTCGTTTTTCAATCAATAACAGCTAATTTCGCCGTCTACATTGGTTTTGTTTCTTTATCTTTTTGAATCAATCAGCTGTCATTTAGTTGTACTGTTGCCGTTGGAGTTAGTGTAGGCTGCCGCAGAGGCACCTCCTCAGGTACGTTTGGTGATGTGGCATTAAGGAACTTTTTAGAGAGTTTGTCTCGGCCAAAGGAAAACGCCACTGTTATTGAGTGCAATATGACCAGTAGCAGTCCAGTCAAAGCCACAACCCCGACAGTGGGTCCAGGGTTGGCCCAATTCACTACCGGATAAATCCAAGGGTTTCCTTCTCTGAAAAAAGGAAATAGTATTAAGTAAGTTTTTGTGTAATAATGTATTATTTTATTGACTTCGATATTGTATTAACGTATAGAGATCACATCGTGAATGACGCAGACACCTTGAGATATTGAGACATGGGGTCCAATCCTCAATTACATCACGGAACGGTTCTCCCACCCTATAAAGCGGATAGTGCGATTGCTTCACTTTTGAAAAAGACAGAATGGTGATAACAAGTTTTGCAAGCAAATTGATGTCCATCAAATAAACAACGATTTTCCAAGTGAGCATAATTCATTCAAAATTCCATAATTATTAAATAAATCAACAATATTTATGCTAAAGCAGTCGTGTGTCTACATTGGAACAAAATAATCTTAAATGAAAATCTGTTTAAATACTCACTGTTCAACCCCACCAGCGAAGTAGTATATAATCCCGAAGGTGACATAAATCACGGAGAAGGTTAAGGGTTGATAAATGTGTAGTAAGCGACTTGGGTGCAGGGAGCTTGACATCAACATGAACATTACCAAGGAGTTGATACCGTGGATGGCCACATCCAAGGCGTGGTTTAACTCTTCTTCAATTCCAGCTAGAAAATTGTAAGTTTTTTAATTGTGGCATGATAAAACTTCGAAATTATTTGAAAGTGTCGTCCTTTTGTGTGTTGAAAATTGCAATTAGTGTTTTAGATTATTAGATTGGTATTTTATTAATTATGTCTAATACTACTATATGGTTTAATTTACAATGACCTTTAGAAAACTGCTTTAAATTAAAATGAGGAGGAAGGATTTAAATTGGGTATGGACCTACGTTTTTATTATTATTTATCCTTTACAGGATTCAGACTTTCAATTGTGTTATTCATTTTCATAAATAAATTAATAATGAAATACATACCCTCAAAAAGTAAAGACCAATAGAAAATGGTGATCAGGAATGCGAGTGGTACGGCAATGTTGTAGAGTACCCAGGAAACCTTGACATACCACGGTAGTTTGAATTCAGCGCCTGTTATAAAATAAAAGCAAACCTCAATTGACACAACAAATTGAAATTTTTTCTTTGAAATAAATACATTAAATAAATTATTTAAATACAAATATAATTAAACCGAGGAGGAAATTAATAAATACTGAAATACTCAATTAATTAAGAAACTGAAAATTTCAGGCGTGCAAATGAAAAATTAAAAAAAAAAATATAAACTCACTAATTGGTCCGTAGAAGTAGCAACGTGCAGAAACAGCAGTTGCAAAACCCGTCGCCAGAGTGTTGATCGTGAGCCCCCAATGTGTGAGATAAATGAACCAGTAACCGAATTTGTTGTTCATTACATAAAAAGTCATCGAAGATATCACTGTGCTAAGCGAAGTGAGGAAGAGTAAAGTCCGCCAAATTAAAAGTGGCACGGGCGACCGCGTTGTCTGCCAAGCGCTTAGGTAAAAGTCAGATGGCTTCGCATGTTCCAATCCAAGCATCCCAACGTGCGTTTCTTGTTTTATATACTTCATGAACGCGCCCATCTTGACAATTGTTTGAGTAACTTTTACACTGAAATACACGAAACGTTATCGATTAGAGAACGATAAAGGTATCTTTGATAGCGAACTATTTGTCAACGAGTCGTTGCGATTGTTATTATCATTGATGCCAAATATTTTGGATCAATATCACGCCGTTCGCTTAGTGATTTTAATTCGACGAAACTTAGTATATTATATTGCGAAACACTTCAGAAGTTTATCGTTAAATAATAATTTACTAAAAACCGATTCTAATCTTTACCTTTTATATAAAAAATAAAATATTTCACAACCCACGATCGTAAATATTAGCGTTAGTAGTTTTTGAATAGGAATAACTAGTGCCAACATTTTAAACTGTTTCAACGTTGCGCTTAATCAAAGCTAAAGGTTGAACTGTTAAATTTACAGTGATCTTTGCTAACATAACCAAGACTTAAATACATTAATATTCTCCTGTAATTTACAAGCAACTTACGTCACAGTTACTAAAGGAAATAACAAATACATCTCAAATTATCGTGGAGGCAAAACCCTCAAAATAAATACACTGTTGCAAATAATGAATGGAAGCTGGTGTTAGGATCTCTTGTGAGTTTGCGCGGGTAGGTACCACCACCCTACCTATTTCTGCCGTGAAGCAGTAATGCGTTTCGGTTTGAAGGCTGGGGCAACCGTTGTAGCTATACTTGAGACCTTAGAGCTTATATCTCAGGGTGGGTGGCGCATTTACGTTGTGGATGTCTATGGACTCCAGTAATCACTTAACACCAGGTGGGCTGTGAGCTCGTTCACCCATCTAAGCAATAAAAAAAAGCAATGATAACATTTTGACATACCTCACGTTAACCTTGATTTCTTTGAAAATTCAGACGATTATATTAATGGTCTAGTCTCTCGAACAACACTCGTAGGAACTTAACAAAATATTTTTATTGTATTGATAAAATAGTAGTTACTTGTTCAATCTGTACAAAGATGAAGCCGCTAATAGTACTATGATTCTAAGGTTCATACAGCAGCCTACAGCTTTCCGAGAGTAATAGATTCGATATTCGACTGATTGGATTTTGCAGATAGTTTAGAATGGGAGTATCTTGGAAGGTAAACCTAAATTGGCTTTAATATGTTGGGATACATAACAGAGCGAAGGTTATGCCTGATTCGCCTCGTGGCGTGTTGGCAAGTGATACCGATTACCGTTTCAAGGTCGCGGGTTCGATCCCCGCACAGGATAACTATTTATGTGATGAACAGTACTTTTTTACAGCGTCTGGGTGTTTTCTGTGTATTATAATATGTATATAATTATGTATTTACAACAAAACAGTAATATATGTAGTATATCCGTAATCTGGCACCCATAACACAAGCATTAAGCTTACCTTGGGGCCACAGAACGTTGTGTGAAAATGACCTTGTATAAAAATAAAAAAACAAATTATACTGTAGATTAAAGATACGCTATTTAAAGCCCTGGACAAGCCTCGCCTCGAGTACTGCCCTCATCTCTGAGGCGGGGCTCTCAAGTAAACACCATTTCCATTTGAGTCCATGTAGAAGAGGACTCTTTGGATTGTCGATACGGCCAATATCATGGATTCTTTGTAACTTCTGGGCCTAACGAGAAAATTTTATGCTCTCTGTGTTCTTGAACTCAATGTTCCACAGGTTATGCTCTGAGGAATCTATACTAATATATAAATCTACAGTGGTGTTTACGGATATTCCGTTATAACTACTGAAACGTGCATCAAATTAACTTGAAACTTGGTATCCATGTAGAATATACATGTACTTAATGGATAGGCTAATATTTATACGAGTGTTGGACTCCCTACACCAGTTAAGGGGCGTTAAAGATGAGAATCTTTGTGGTGGTGAGAAATAATAATGTTAATTTTAAATTCCCAGCGAAGCGGACGGGTACAGCTAGTTGTATATATGGTCCTATCATTTCCTTTTAGCAATCATACCATTTATCACCTGAGCAATGTCCTTGATACTTATAACTACTGAGTTCAACGACAGTTTTAAATCGCCCTTTTTTATTTATTGCTTATGTGGATGAACTAGCTCACAGCCTACCTGGTGTTAAATGGTTACTGGAACCCATAGACATCTACAACGTAAATGCCTCCACCCACCTTGAGATGTGAATTCTAAGGTGTCAGTATAGTTACAACGGTTGCCCCACCCTTCAAATCAAAATGCATTACTGCTTCACGGCAGAAATGGCAGGGTGGTGGTACCTACCCGTGCGGACTCACATGACGTCCTACCACCAGTGAAGTGAAGTGAATTGTCATATACAGTCCGGCTTGAAATTAATTTCCACGGTGTTTTCAGGTCACGTCTTTCTTTATACGAGTCAGTGGGTTGGCCATATTTCTGGTATTACTAGTGTCCATGAACAACGGTAATAACTTACCATCAGGTGCGACATTAGTTCTTCGCCTAATGTGGCAATACAGTAAAAGCTCTTTATTCGCAGGGGCATGTTCCCTAAGAATGCAGGGAATACAGAAACCGTGAATATGGAATGGTAATTGACATATATGGGATTATAGGGGATACGTTCCCAGTCGATATCATTTAATAACATACTTTAGGCATATTTTTAATAAATTCTATTTTACTTTTTTATTAGTCTATTTGACGACTCGTTTGCAAAGGATATTCGGTTGGATACCTAGATATTGGAATCCTTTTTATCAATGTGTATATATGTTACCGGAAATGTATGTAATCCGTCATTGTATACAATTCCTAGGAAATGTATGTAATTCCTAAAATCGCACGGAAATGTGTGAAATAAATTATATTATACTTACACATTACACATTTCCTAGGAAATCTATACATTTCCTAAATAGCAATCGGAAATGTAAAGCATTTAAGATATTGGTGGGTACGCGGGGACAGCGGGACGAGTCTTGCACTACGGTCCGTTGCCAACTTGCAATCCACTGGAACCGGCCAGGGATTTAAGAAGTGCCTTTGCAAGAAAAACTGTGCTACATCAAGATGTCTGTGTTTTAAAAATAAAGTACTATGTACTTCCAAATGCCATTCGAGCTTACCCTGCAAAAATAAATAGCTATATGGACTGACAAACTAATATAATATAAAGATTTACTTTTATACTTTGACATTTATAATTACTTAATTACCAGACTGATTACTTGCCAAATGAAAATTTGATTTTATAAGAATAAATATAAGTTGATTTTGTGATACGTTAAAAGTTAATAGATAGTTAATTTTAGAAGTTTTAATTAGTAAGATAATATGAATATATTATTATTATTTTACGGTATGACAAAAAAATATTATTAACAACGTGTTTTATTACAGAAAGCATTTACTTTATACATTTCCTAATACGATATTGGAATTATATACAATTCCGAGGAAATTTATACATTTCCTAGGATATCTATACATTAAATAGTTTTTCAAACAATATTTTATACATTTCCTAAATAGTATCGGAATTGTACACATTTCCTAGGATTTGTATACAATTCCTTGATTTCATACATTTCCGGTAACATATATATACCGATGTACCGCTTAGATCCGCGAATAAAGAAGTATAGGAATTGTATCGCATTTTAATTCGCGAATAATTAAAACCCGAATGACGTAAGCGCCATTAAGCCTTTACTGTACTAAAATTTATGTACGTATGATAAAAAAAATAAAAAAAAATGTGGCTTTCAGTAATGTATTAGATGAACTTGGGTTGAAATTGTTTTTATTTTCATTTAAAATAATGACAAATAAAAGAAAATTTAAGCACGTCAAAATTACGGATACACTTGCATGTACTTATAATCATAAAAGGAAAGATTGTTCGGGGCAATATATCAATTAAACGCAACAATGTACATTCGAAAATAATTTTATTTCAAATAATAATTTGTTCCAATATCCGTACAAAAATACACAGAACTGAAGCAAAAATGACAGTTGAACACTGAATTTCTTTTTATTTTAAGTCGGGTAAAAATTACACAAAAAAAACTTGTTTACATATTGTGAACGAATATCTTATATGTCGCAGAATTTATGAGGTTATAAGTTTTAGCTTTACAATTCAGTTACATTTTACTATTGATATAATTAAATTTTTTAAGAATTATTAGACAATTTACATGCTTCAAGAAACTTACTGAAATTTACAAATCATAAATTGTTTCCTGTTTATGTTAACGCTAAAAATTCGCCACATGATACAAGGTTATACTGAAACGAAGTAAAAAAAAGTTTAACGCTTTTTTACTAATACCAATACATTATGTATGTCGGAGAGACCACATTATTAACACCATCGTCAGACATCGTAGGGACGAATAGGGTGATCGAGCTAAGAGAAATATTGAGTACATCAATAACGTTGGATGTCTTTTCTTCCACAGGAGAAAATAGCCGGCTTCCCACCCGCACGGCAGGTGGGGTATGTGGGAGTCGAATCTCACTAAAAACTCCTGCCGCTCACAGCCGGCGCCCTACCCCGGACCGGGCGGGGCTATTGAGACGGCGGGACCGGGTTTACGCAGAGCATATTACATCCATCCCGCCGTAATAACGTTTGTTGTCTTAGAACAATTTAGAAATCTTCTCTTGACGTTAGCAAACGTAAACGAATGACAGTTCTTAGGCCGCAGGCACCGCTCTACAAGAAGGCTGTTTGGTAAGTGTGATGGCTTCGACGCTTCTCCATGGGCTGGGCTCTGTCGTAGCACGAAGTTAGCCGAGTTCCGACGATACCGCAATCGTGCTACCATCTCCTGGGAATCGTGCTGCGTTTCGTTTAGCTACCAAACTAATGACTTTCTCCGATATGTATATTTTAGGACCACATTCTGGCCGATAAAATACCTAACAGCACACTAATAATTATAGTAATGAGATTTCGAACGGAAAATATTAATTGTATAGGTCATTAGATATGTCCAATGAGTGTGGGTACTTCGTGAAACGTCTTGTAAGCCTGTCCCTTGCAATTGACAAGAGAACAATTATGATGTGTACTATGATGATAAATATTGCCGAGCCCACAGTTGTAATGGCAGCCACCCCAGGATTCGACCAGTCCAGCATCGGGTACACATACGGCTCACCAAAGCTGTTGGATAACAATCAAAAGTTTTAGCTTTCTAGTCGAGATCGTGATGAAATTCATCAAAGAAGTAGCAATAAATCTTACGGATTAGTTCCGCCGGCGTAGTAATAAACAATGCTGAAGATGAGATACACGACTCCGAGCAATAGCGGGTGGTGGAAATGTAGACATCGTACAGGATGACGAGAGAACATCAGTAGAACTAACATCAGGATCGCATTAACAGCATGGATGAACACGTCTAGAACCGGATCCATAGCATATTCATCTTCTGAAATTACAATGAATTGTATGTATATTTACGGATATATGTATGTACCTATGTTTATGTGTATGTATGTGTGTGTGTGTGTATGTATGTGTATATGTATGTGTACATATACTATACCGCCAATTGTACTTTTTTGTATTTAATGTATCACACTGTCTATTTGTTTTTTGGTGTACAATAAAGAATACTCTCTCTCTCTCTCTCTCTCTCAAAGAAGTATTGGGTTAGTTGATGTGAGTTGTACTGTATGTAAGCATTTAAAACTTATCTAATTCGGTCAATTGATGTAAACAATAATTACTCTACTCAGTGTTCTAAGTATCTTACAAAACTTAATTGCATTGTACTTCCATGCCAAAATTATTTTCCGTACGTTTTGTCAAGTTCCGTCCGAACTTTTGCATTATCGAGTCCCGTCCGAATTAATTAAATCGATTTTGAAGAGACAATAGAATATGAAAATAATTTAAATATTTTTTATAATAACGAAATAACGACTTAATATAACTAATAAATATATATTTTTTAAATAAAAGAGACTTAAAGAAAAATATATTTAAAACGACTAAATTGAAATAAAAGTTAATCGTGTTTTGAAAACAAGAGAGGAGACAAAGGAACATGTTTGTTCTATTATTCAAGATAGCCGTACTCGCCCGCTTCGCTGGACTTTTAAGATATACATTATTATTTATTGTCATTATTATTAGGGAGTCCAACACTCATATAAATATTAGCCTACCCATTAAGTACATGTATTTGCTACATGGATACCAAGTTTCAAGTCAATCGGATGCGTTATAACGGAACATCCGTAAAAACCACTGTAGATTTATATATTAGTATAGATTTGTTTCGTTCATCAAATTTACCAATTGACGTCAATTTAAGTGCAATATGACGTCTTGTTAAAGTACCAATTTAAAGTAGGTATTGTGTAATCCATAATGAGGAAATTCTAAATATTATTCTTGTGGTTTCCTCAAAAATAATACAAGTTTCAATTGGTGTACACAGCCTGACGAGCCACCAGGAAGACATTTATCATCTCACTCTAAGCTTTATTATTATTATTATTTTTATTGCTTAAATGGGTGGACGAGCTCACAGCCCACCTGGTGTTAAGTGGTTATTGGAGCCCATAGACATCTACAACGTAAAATGCGCCACCCACCTTGAGATATTAGTTCTAAGGTCTCAGTATAGTTACAACAGCTGCTCCACCCTTCAAACCGAAACGCATTACTGCTTCACGACAGAAATAGGCAGTGCGGTGGTACCTACCCGTGCGGACTCACAAGAGGTCCTACAACCAGTAATTACGCAAATTATAATTTTTGCGGGTTTGATTGTTATTACACGATGTTCAGGTCTCTGGTTTATTTGTTCTTCTTTCTTTCACTGGATACATCCTCCACAGGCAGTGGGAATATCCTACTTAAGAGTGGGATATTTCCGGCGGAAGAGACAGGTAATTAGTGAAAAGGAAAATTGTAACTCTAATAAGTAGGTACCACCGTTCTCCTTGTTTTTGGACCTGCATGCAGATATGCGTTCCTATTTGAAGGGCGGAACAGCCGTTATACTATACATTGGTGACATAGATACAATTGGGTGGCGGCATTAACATCATGTTCATGGGATCTGGTAACCACTTAACACCAGGTTAGCTCTGAATTTTTCAACCGTCTAGGCAATAAAAAAGAAATTGTAGGCAGAGTTGAGTTCACACAAGGCTACATACTACCATGTTTTCGCTCAGTGGTAGTAGTGAATTATTAATAAAATCATATATTTTAACCGAAACATGTTTGTGTTGTATAATTGCTTGGCCAGTAATATTTTATGACGAAAATAATAGGCAATTGTTAATTACAATTAAACATTTGTAAACATTTACCTGTTTTGGTCAGTAAGCTCCAGTAGAATATCGTGATAAAAAACGCAATAGGAACTGTGATATTGAAGCACACCCAGTACGCTTTCACGTACCACGGCAGTACAAATGACGCTTCTGAAAACATATAAAAAAAACATTATATAAATCGTATCAAAGGGATCGGTAGAGTCTAAACATTTTCTTAAGCTCAACGAATAAACGGAACTCTATTAGTGGTAGTATTATGAATTAAAAACTTCACAGTAGTATTGGGAGTATTAGCTGTAGTTCTGACGATTAAGCCATAAAAACTCGGTAATTAAAGGGTAGGCATTCTATAATATTTGTAGATTATGTATGGCTGACCATTTGCGAGCCTGCTCGGGTTGGAGTCAGTACTTATATCTATGGCGAAGATTCCGGGCGCCATTTCGGGTAGTGGATTTTACCTCGTGTTTCAATGTGAGCAGTGGTACTCACGATGTCTATGGGTTTCGATAATAACTAAGACCCAAGCGGGGCAGGGGGTATATGGGATAAAAGAAACATTTTAACTTAACACACAACATCACATTCCTTTTTTTTATGACTGATATATTACTGGTGGCTCGAAGACCTTTCCAGTTCCACCAGGACAGGTGGACGAGCAAAGGCTCAGCCAGGAGGGATGGGCTTTGCTAACAACTGCCCGAGCTCCTGCGAAGGAGACCTAACAACTCAAGAGCAGCTGCTTCGCGAATGAATCTACTACCGAATCGGAATCGCGACCCGCTGAGAAGATCCGGCGAGAAACTCAGCGGGCTGATGCATTGGTTAGGTTGCACGATCACATTCCATGCACTCCGTTGTGGATTTCTGTTAAGTAATAAACCCAAATCGCAATCATCAGGAAATACTGTGATAAAAATTAAGAATTGAAACAATTAGTCATTTTAAATCTTTGTTCACTATCTAATCAACAAATTCGAATTAAAATGGTATCAGTACAAAATGTCTTGTCTGTAAATTTCAATGATTTTACATGTTCTTTTTATCTCTTAGTAGGTACTATCAATAACCTTGTTATTCAAAAGTCTTCATTAAGCACACGAGACAGTCACATTCAACGATGTTGCTGGATTTAGTATCCTATTTGAATTAGTATTGATCTAATTTTATGAATACGATGATACAACCTAATCTATTGTAACAACGACCACCTGACCAAATAAATATGTATTTAAAGTGTTTACTGGGTCAAGTACACCTAGTGAGTAAATTTGACGAAGATCTATTAAGACGATAAACCACACGTCTATGATTGAAAAGGTATGCACGTTTTTTGGGTTTCGTTTCAGAATTACCAACGACGTTGTAAGTTAATACTTTTCAAAATGTATCGAATCTATTGAAATTCCTGATGAATTCGGTGTTTTGTTCTCTGACTCAGCCTAGTGTTTTAAGTTTTGACACGCGAACATCTTAAATGTTATAATTACTTAGACTTTCGATTAGCAATAATATAAATTCCAAAATGTGCTTTCTGCATCGCCCTTTTTGTGGCTACGAAGTATCTGCCATATTTTTGGAAACCTTGGCTTCACAGAATGACGTTATTTTATAAATAACTAGAATGTGCGTGAAATCACAGTACGCACCTAGAAAACAAATTTCTTAAGAGACCATAAGCCGGGCAATATAAGGAATCATAAAATTCGCCGAGTCCATGTCCAAATTGAATGTGATATTTTTTTACCTAGTGTCAACAGATGCAATTAGAAGTAGCCGTTATCAGAAAATTTGGCAGTTACAGGAGACCAAACATACCAAACATATCCTAACTGCTGTTACCTCTTGAGACATGAATTCTAAACCTCAACTGTAATATAATATTCAATTAGCCTCGCAACTCTATCAACTTGCTTTGCTTAAAAAAGGATACAACTCGCCTACCAAATTGAAGTAATTATAATTCAATCTAAAATATAACAAAAAATCTTACCTATACATCCAGTTTTTAATGATACCAAAGAAACTGCGAGGGCCGCTCCTGACGTGATTGTAATTAGAATAATTCCCCAATGAGTTAAATATATTGTCCAGTACCCGAAAGTCATACTTTGGCTTGTTAATATTAATGACGCCATTAAAATACCAGCTGATCCCAGGAACACCAAGGTCCTAACACACAACAATGGCACACTTGAACGGCTACTCTGGTAACAAGACAAATAAAAGTCCGATGCAGCATCGTGGTTTAAATTAAAATTACTCAATTGAAATTCTGTTTTGAAATATTTCTTAACTCTTCCCATGTCGAAGGATTTGTAATAACTGACGATTTTTGCGATCGGACAAAATTGTTATCAGTTACAATTTTATGACTGAGTAACATTCATATCGATTTTGTAGATAACGTTCCTTTAAAATGGTTTCCTGATGTTGCGAAATGATTCAAGTTATAGTTGTAACGGCTTACCGAAAATGTTTAGTTTATGTGTACTTCGAATTTTATAATATTCGATTTTTTATTTAAATATCTTTATTTATTTATTTATAACTTCTTATACTATAAAGTATAAAGGCGGACTTAATGCCATAGGCATTCTCTAACAGTCTACCTTAGGGGAGTGCAGAGATGAAGCTTGGTAGGTGTAGTGTGAAGGTGATATTACTGAAACATAATAATATGTGTATATATAACATACATAATATTTATAGATACAAATACTCGTACTTAAATAAATACATATACATAAATATATAGATATACATATATATATACATATACGTATCATAAATATATACATATAAAAACATATATAAACAAATATTATCAATTAGATGACTCTGCTAACTCTCTGAGAAACAGTTCTCGAACCTTCGTCTTAAACGCTTCACGTGTAGTGGCCGACCTTATTTTGAGTGGGAGCGCATTCCATAGAAGAATAGACTGAATAGTGAATGAAGAGTGTAAAAAGTCAGAACTATGTGGAGGACAGCGAAGAAGAAGATTGTGAGATGAACGAAGATTTCGGCTGTGGTCAGACCCTAAGTATTGAAAGGAAGTAGTTAAATAAGCAGGTGGATTTGGGGAGTGCAACAAAGAGTAAAGAGTACTGAGAGCACGCAAGCTACGGCGTTGACGAATGGGGAGCCATTTGAGTTGGGAGCGATAAGAAGATACGTGATCGTATTTCCGAAGATTATAAATAAATCGAATGCAGTTATTGAGAAGCCGGTTAATTTTATTGAGTAGATCTGCATTCAGGTCAAAATAGCACACATCACCATAGTCGATCATGGGGAAGACCAAAGTTTGAACGAGCATTGTCTGGGTCTCGCGCGGAAGGAAATTCTTCAGGCGGTAAAGCATACGGAGTGTAAGTGTAACTCGCTGACACACGGAGATGACCTGGGCTCGCCAACTCAGACTGGAGTCAATAAGTAGGCCTAGGTCCTTTACAACTGAACACCAGTTGATGGTTGAGCCATCATATATAACCGATGGGACATATGCCATATCCAACCGATATAACAAGCGTTGACTTCCAACAATAATAGCCTGACATTTGGCGGGATTCACGCTTATGCCGAAACTGTCAGACCAGGATTTAATGTAGGACAGGTCGTTATTTATTTTTCCAACTGCCGAAGACACACTATCGACTCCAGCCTGAGCATAAAGCTGCAAATCATCGGCATATAGATGGTACGCACATTGAAGATTTTCGGTAATGAGATTAATAAAAATTGAAAATAATAGAGGAGAAAGAATGCCGCCTTGAGGAACGCCAGAGTGCAGATCACACCAACTAGACGAAGACTCGTTGATGTGTATCGACTGCTGACGACCTCGAAGATAGGACGAGAACCAATCCAATGCTCCAGATGACATCCCAAGATGGGAGAGAATGGATAAGAGGATGTCGTGATTGACGATAT